>NC_042999.1:53095917-53163417 GCF_006345805.1 Octopus sinensis | reverse complement strand
GTATGTTGTCGGTATTCAAATGAAGTGGAACATGCACTTTTATATCATATGATATATTGCATATTAAATGTATTCCTCTTGTATACAAACAGTCGACCTTGAACACACCATCTACTTGCTGTCGTTTGGGTGAGTATTTATCAAGAAACTATAGTTGAAAAATGCTCGTGTAGCATTGAAATATTAATGGTCACATATGTGGTCTTGTCACGCGTGTTTCGGATTGTTTTAGCGCCATTAATCTCACTTTTTTCTTACTTAAAATTGTAAAGCATCGTACACGCAAGATACAATATTTAATCCTTCTCTAACTTTCTGTACAAATAAGTCAGCCAAATCTAACTTAGATTCAAAAGTCAGATTCTCATTAACATTACAGATGTTCGATTCGTATTCGCAGGGGTACAATACTTCATGGATGCCTTAAACATTAGCAAAATGCAATCTTTTCATACGCTACCATCTTGTTTATGCATCAGCTATTTAGTCACCAAACCAATACACATATTAGGATTTACAATATTTCACGATATTTCTTCACAATCATCTGAAATAACTTGTTCGGTCACTTATATCTAGGTACAATAGATTTCCAGTTCGGCTCTCGGACACAGTATCAAACTCAACCCAATTACGTCATAGTCTAGAATGAGCAGCACATGATGCTGGAGTTTTTTTTATTTATTTAAATCCTAGTAAAACCAAGTTCAATGCTAACAACCAAAAGGGGTAAATCACCAACATCAGCGGAGACCCCACCACCCTCAATCAAGTTGATTTCACATACTTCAGGTCTGAGATAGCCTCATCTGAAAAGCACGAAAAATCTCATACCACGTAAACATGGTCGGAAATAAACAAACTTGATATGATCTGAAAATCAAACCTGTCAGACAATCTTGAGAGGATTTTTTCTGTGTAACTGTAGAATGAACACCCTGGTGTTTCTTAGCGATTCCAAAACTGTAGTATTATGTAAAGGTTAGTTTTACGGGTAACTTTCACAAAAGACTTATAAATTCATTAATTTGCATACAATGAATTCATTTTAAGTGTATCACGCAATGGAATATTTATTTCACTTCTCGATGGGATTTTAAGCGCCATCCGAAACCAGACATACGTCAAACTGTCAACACTTTAGAAAGCAGTACAAAACATTCGCTACACCTTGGTACTCTGGTCTTCTTTTCAGCCTCTTATTTTCTTCCAACTTACACTACTCCTTTATCACACCTGTACTCATCTCAAGTCACCTAAACACCTGACGTAATTTCCAATGATAATTCATTTTAAGGTTTATTAATGGATGAATTAACCTCAGCATATGATGCTCAGCTTATCTATGTTTTCTGTAGGTTTATGTTTTGACGATGATCAACTGTGTACCTGACAAGGTGGTCCCGTTGTTGACTAAATAACTCTGACCAGCTGCACCTATTTTCAACGGTTCATAATCGCAGAACTCTTCTAAGTTCTTTACCACAATATTGTAGCCTAATAAACGTCAATCTAGTGCAATGTTTTTTTTTTTATCAGAGTCGGCCTTCAAACGTCAGCTGTATTGATCAATTTAAGATAATATTTAGGTGGTCACCACTGACGTTTCAAAGGCAAATAATTAACTAGGAAATAAAAAAAAAGTCTTTTGAGGACCAGTCCGAAGATGATATATCTGTGAGTGAATAAATTTAGTTTTGTTTACATTTTCATGTGATTAATGTTATGTGTTTCTATCTATAAACGAATTTGGACACGTCCTTCAGTATACAATCAAACATCGTTAGTATTTGGCTGTCTATCAAACATCTAATCAACAATTCTTGGAAAACCATATCTTTATGATACTTAATAAACTTATAACCGTCACGTGAAAAATCATTAAAAAAATCAGATTTTATATGTATAGAAAGCATTCAAAAGCCAAAAGTTTGTTTAGAGTTGAGTCCAATCGGTTCTCGACATCTCTATTTTATTGATACACAGGGGTCAATATACGACGCTCAGTTCCTTCAAAAAATCTCTAAATTTGTAAACTTTCATCCTTGTTTTGAACATTCAAACATGCTTTGAGTACAGACCTGTACCACAATTGCAGAATTGCAAAAAACATCCACATTTCAAGACACACACATACACACAGACACACACACACACACACACACACACACACACACACACACACACAGACACACACACTATATCTACAGTAATACTGATCAACCGGAATGTAGGATGGGACTTTGGTTATGTTGTATAGAAATATAATGGCAAGCATAGATTTAATAAGGCCGCCCTGTATCAAGATTAAAATCATGAAGATGGTATTGTCCTTTTAAAGAATATATAAATTTATTCCGCATTTTTGATAACAGAGACGCCGGCAGAAAATCTAACAGAAGAAAAAAGGACAAAGAAGAAACGCACTCAACACCAGGGCTGAAGACACTTCCGAAAGTGGGGGCCTCGCCACGTCGAAAACGGTAGAGGAGTAGGGGCCGAAACCGGACGTGGTTCCTCCTGATGATGTCTTTAGCCATTGGATCCTATAAAGCTATTGAGATAGCAAACCAGGAAACGTGGCTTAATTCCATTTGTAAATGAGC
Source organism: Octopus sinensis (assembly GCF_006345805.1). Lineage (NCBI taxonomy): Eukaryota > Metazoa > Mollusca > Cephalopoda > Octopoda > Octopodidae > Octopus > Octopus sinensis. Next base: position 53,160,811 of record NC_042999.1, on the reverse strand, counting down.
AAAAACATTGAAAAATATTTATGTATACGTTTCATAATAACATTTTAAGAAACTTTGTTTATAAGTTTATGAAACATTGTGACGAAGAACATTACTTATGATATACGCCTAGTTATAGAGAGAACGCAATCAATTTCAATGAAATAGTGACGAAAGGGGTAACATAATCACATATTTTAATAGGTTCCGTTCCGTAATCTGACAAAGCAATTACCTCCAGAAAACTTTATTTTTATCTTATTTTATCTAATTTTGTTTTCAGTTTTGGTTTCCAAATACATAAAGAGGAAATAAAATGAGTTTTTCCAGAACGACTGAACCTGGAGGGAAAAAACTACAATATATTTAAATGTATATTTAAATCACACATACTACTACTACTACTACTACTACTACTACTACTACTACTACTACTACTACTACTACTACTTCTACTTCTACTAATGCAACTTCTACTACTACTACTACTACTACTACTACTACTACTACTACTACTACTACTACCACTACTACTACTACTACTACTACTACTACTACTGGATGTTGGTATCAACACTTGCATCAAACTTTACTTCATCATGTGAAAATGTTAATAGACACAATCAAAAGAGAGAGACAACAGAGAAAACATCAGAATTCCACTGAACCAAATTTCGTTCACGAACGATTTATAAAACAGTTATTAAGGTGCAAAATAGTTTTATAAAGTGTTTTGCACTAGTATTGAACCTTCGTCCACGCCGTTTTGAAGCAAACTTTTGATCCTATTCAGCCACATTGTCAAATTGCAATTCTACACAATAAAAATAGCAAAGATTCAGATTCGTCAAGAGGTGGCCTTCGGATGAATATGGCACCGATGGGATTGGATGTGGAAATTAACTTCGTAACCATGGAGATATGTTCTTCAGTGTCGGAAAATCGTGAAGAATCTAAAGATATTGGATATAAAACAAGTAATTCAGCATACAATGTTGAGTCTATTAAATGCAATGGGAATTGTGTAGTAGTAGTAGCAGTAGTAGTAATAGCAGCAGCACCAGCAGTTGTGATAGAAGTAGTAGCAGCAGCAGCAGCAGAAGTTGTGATAGTAGTAGTAGCAGCAGCAGTTGTGATATTAGTAGTAGTAGGAGCAGCAGCAGTAGACGTGATAATAGTAGTAGTAGTAGCATCAGCAGCTATTGTGATAGTAGTTGTAGTAGTAGAAGTAGCAGCAGCAGTAGTTGTGATAGTAGTAGTAGCACCAGTTGTGATAGTAGTAGTAGTAGTAGTAGTAGTAGTAACAGCAGCAGCAGTTGTGATAGTAGTAGTAGTAGTAGTAGTAGTAGTAGTAGTAGTAGTAACAGCAGCAAGATGAGCAGCAGCAGCAGTAGTAGTAGTATGTGTGATTTAAACATACTGAGTAAGTTCAACGGAAGAATTTCTCAAAGAGATTCTCAAAGACGGGAAGTCCATATTTAGCAAACTCTTCTCTTTTAATATCGGAACCATGTGTTTATTAGTTTTCCATTTTCACTTGTTTAGCTGACATGGGGTAATTGCTAAATCTGGAATTCTTCAGAATTGTCTTTATATTTTATATTGTTAGTCGATTCTTCCAGTGTTTCTTATATCAATAATATTTGTAAATGACATTTAGTTATCGAAAGCCAAATGGAAAATCTACATGGAATTTTTTTCTGACGACATTTGTACAGTCTCAACGTTTATTATTTTTATTATTTTCCTTAAACTTCACCCCACCCCACCATCAGCATGAATGTAAAGATATTCTTTTATTCTTACAGTTGTCAGCAGCATGACATCTTTCCAAGCAAAATTATATTATTTGGAAAACGTAAAGATATATTGCTTGAATTTCAAAGTAGTTTCAAGAACTAATTCAAAATGCAGCTTTATTAAGACATGGGAAGCTGTACATTAATACAATTTCTGACGAATAATTATTACAATATAAGTTATAATTTGTTTGTAGACATCGCTACAATATTACGCATGAAGAAATTTCTAGAATAGATTTTGAAATTCATTGGCGAACCCCATTAGTTTATAGATCAATGAGGAATTATTACGATACACATTAATATCCTGGCATACGAAAATAGGAAAAAAAAAACATATGTTAGTGCTGCCTCATGAGGAGACCATGGTTGTTCATAATCACCGTGGAGGAGCATCACTTAGCAAAATATACAAAGACTTCTGTGTAGAACACTGAACGTCAACAAATGACACTGAGAGCTATCTTTCGACTTCTTAATCCCTTGAAATCCTGCCGTATTTACAGATCTTGAACCCTCCCTGTTCTCATAGGTAACTGGTGCAGATAATGTTCGCATAACAAATATCGATCGATCAGTCTAATTATGAATCTATGTATCTACCTGTCACCTATCTCTCTCCACAAATTGTTAAATAGATATAGTCATAAATAGAAACGTCAGACTGGAGATAGGAATGATGACTTCCCTTTGCAAATACTGATAGGGCACAGATAGTGTGTCAATTGCCAGATGGAGGAAATGTCTTCCGGGGGCTACAAGCTTCAGTAGCATCTACCCTTAAGGGTCAGCCACATTTAGGTGGCAAATATACTTCACGATGTCGTGTTGCTACTGTTTATAACTCGCTCAGAGATATATTATTACTTGTTTCCACTTTTTCGAGATCAGTGGCTTTTCGTCACTGGAAAAGGTATACATATTTGCATTGAGAACCATTTCCCATCTCCAACCACTGATGACCGGTCAATACTCAGAAACTCGTGTTTATCACGTCAGGCTGGCAATGGGAATGATGACGTCCCTTTGCAAATACTGATAGGGCACAGATAGTGTGTCAATAGCCAGCTGTAGGAGGCGTCTTCCTGGGGCTACAAGCTTGTAGCTTTCTGAGGATTTGTTCCGGTTACGTATCCATTTGCACTTGGCAGACATTATTCAGGTTTCCAAGCAAGTATAATGCTGAAAAGTACGCAGGATATAATAGTACGAAATTGTACTTTTCTTAAATTTCTCGTGTATATATATATATATACCCTGGATCATCGACCCTTAAGGGTTAGACACATTTAGGTGGCAAATATACTTCGCGATGTCGTGCAGCTACTGTTTATACCACGCTCAGAGATTTATTATTGATATGGATTTAGATATACAGATAACAGATACGTTTCGTCATATTTAATGCCAGCATCGATATTCAAGTGTAAGAAGCTTTCACTACGCTAACTCACGGAAGACATTCTTTTTACATACTACGTATATAGAAACAGAGATGACTGCGCTCTGCATGACTTCATATGGGTGTAAACCACGTATTTATGAATGACTACACATCAGTTGCAGACACTACGTCAGTTGTTTGCATCCAAATAACAACTTCAGTCCCTGGAAGACATAGATAAATTAATAATAATAGTTCCTGTTTATTGTGCTTACTCTATATATTCACACAAATAAACATGCCCACCATATTCTCAATAGAAAAGGAATTTACCCTTCAATTCAATAATATTCTTGGTTCTACGGAAATCCATTGAACAAAATTTATTCATGAAACTAACTATTTTCAGGATAAAAAAGAATTAAAATTATGCTAATAATAATTACTTCCCCAACGCAACACATGCCTTAAAAACTAAACACACACACACACACACACACACACACACACACACACACACATACACACACACACAGATACACACAGACACACACACACACATACGCAGAGCCGATCATATCCTGGATAGAAATTTGCTATTCAACTCAAAAGGATTCTTTTCAGTTCAATAGACTTTCTGAAAAAAACTCGATCCGTTTAACTTCACTCTAAACCCCTAAATAGACAATATATATAAGAAAAGACTACAAGATATATATATATATATATATATATATATACTCGAGAAATTTAAGAAATGTACAATTTCATACTGTTATGTCCTGCGTACTTTTCAGCATTATAGTTGCTTGGAAACCTGAATAATGTCTGCCAAGTGCAAATGGATACGTAACCGGAAGAAATTATCAGAAAGCACTTTATTGTATTAAATTACATGGAAGTAAGGTGAAGAGTTGGATAAATGGTGATGCATTTTATGAGCATCTTGGAAAGGCTAGTAGATGGAAGGCAATCGGCTGAGAAAGAAATAAAAAGAATATTTTGAATATATAGGCGCAGGTGTGGCTGTGTGGTAAAAAGCTTTCTTCCACAGCGCATGTGCGAGTAATTGAGGTGTTCGGCACCAAAGCGGTGGGACGTGCTTTTGAAGCCGTCTCGAATTGAAAATTTTTGAAGTTCTATTGTAATGTAAGATTCTGTTATTTTGGGTCCAGTGGGAATTTTTATTGAGAATTGTTTTTGTACAGGCAGGAAGTCCTACTGGATTCAGAATTCTGGTTCTACTTGCATGGAGCGAATATTTTTTTCTCGCTGAATTGTGAGAATTTTTGTTTGGGGGCGTATTCGTCTTCCTAGTTGGCGGTTTATATTGAGCGAATATTTTTCTCACTTAATTATGAAAATTGTTGCCTGGAGGAGCATTGTGCCTACTAAAAACTTGTGAGAACTGGTGTTATGGAGTGTCTTTGCCTCCGAAGTTTGAACAATTTGTATAGCAGTTTTTGTGGAAATTGTGTTCCAGTTGTGGCGTTCAGGGTTCAACCTAGCCCGAAAGTACCGTATGGCCGGAAAATGTTTTTGCTGTGTTTCTGAACTATTGACTTTCTTCTAAACTTTATTTGACTTTCTCTTTTTGTGAATTATTTCCTTTTCTCCTTTCCGTTTTTATTGTGACTTTCTTTTGATTTCTTTTTCCTTCTCTCTTTTTAAGTTTTATTTTGAATTATTTTTCGAACCGTTAAAAAAAAGGAAACATGGCAATGAAAAAGGACAAAGTTTTGCAGTGGGAGATTGTACCGCCCAAAAAGTGGTTGAAAGACCGTGAAGATAGGACGGTGGTATTGAGAACCTACTCCAAGTCACTTGACATCATTGCCGAATTCGAAAAGACGGCAATTGAAAAGGAGTTGGCAGAATATTTGCCAGCAATCAAATTCATTTCCAGGGGTGTCAAATATGCAACGGTGTGGTTGCTATTTGATACCCCTGAAATGGCTCACAAATTTGCGAGTCAGCCCTTAGAGGGCGAGGAAATTTTGTTTCTTCCCACGTATTGTGGGGGGAGGTTGAAAATGGCCGGTGCAGGTACCCGGTGATTCTTGAGGGTCACCCCCCCCCCCAGGTGTCATCGGTGCCTGGAGTCCGGCCATATAAAGAAAAACTGTCCCCAGGAACAAAATAAGGTCCCGGAGCAGTTGAGTGAGACCTCTGTAGAAGAGGGAATGAAGGTGGCTGAGGAGGCGGAGGACACACCAAACAGGGGCCGCAAGTGGAAGTAGGTGAGCAACGATGGGTGCTCACCGAAGGATCCTAGGGATGAGGATGGGGAGGCGAATCTTCCGGTCACGGAGGAGATGCACTCTCCCTCAGTTGGAAAGAAAAAAAGAGGAAGAGGAAGAGAAACGGGATATTGCCGACAGTCGGAATGTCGCGGAACCACGTCGGTTGGGGTTGTGCCACTGGAAGGAGAAGAGACACCTTTGGCGGGAACTGTGCCGCGAAGGGAAGAATTGGATATCCCGCCCACGGAGGAAGACGAATTATTGATCTTCTTCTATAGTGGCGGAGAGGTTGAAAAGGTGGTGGAAAAGCACCATAAGGAAGCACCTTTAGCCTTCACACAGGATCCCGAATGGCCTCCGCGGATAATTGTGGTGGTCATAACGTTTAACGTGACGTTTAGGCTGAAGGGGCTCAATGAGAAATATAACTTGTACCCGGGCGACGCCGTCACGGAACCCGCTTTGATCTTGAATGAGGCGTGGAGGATGGAGTAGGATGCGGGTACAAACGATTTTGAGGGTGAGTTATAAATTGCGGCACTGTGTGACACAAACATTTGATAATAGGCACTTCGGCTTCTTTCTGAACTCCCGGCTGTCGACGTGGTCTGCTCTGCAGGCGGCTAAATATTTGACTGGGGGTCCAGAAGGAGGATGAAGGGAAAAGTGATAATGTATTTTTGATGGCTGATTGACTTTTTGATTTTTATGTAAGAAAAGAATCTGTGATTGTAAGGCCTCTTTGGCCAATTTGATAAAATAAAGAAGCTTGCTTCCCGGAGGGTCAGCGTAATGAACACCTTCTCAAAGGACATGTTTAGATACGCCTTCTGGGGCCCCGACCTAGAGCTGGAGCATTGGCTAAGGGAAGCGTAAGCCAGGTCTGGGAAGAGCTTTGTGTATTCTATTTACACATGTTATATGTAATTATTGAACTATGTTGTTGTTTGTAATTGACTGTTAAGTCCAAAAATTGAATACCTCGTTTTGTGTTTGGTTTTAAAGAACAATGTTTTAGAGAAGCAGAGGTCGGCGGGCGCTTTTTGTCTTCTCCCATGCTTATCATCTTCCGTTCATTATCATTCATTTCATTAATGTTCTTGTCCGGCTCGCAAAGCTATTTTACTCTATGTACTGTCTTTGTGGCAAATGTAATGAAATAAAGAAGCTTGCTTCCCAACCACATGGTTCCAAGTTCAGTCCCATTGTATGGCGCCTTGGGCAAATATCTTCTACTATAGCCTCGGGCCGACCAAAGCCTTGTGAGTACATTTGTTAGACAGAAACGGAAAAAATCCCGTCATATATATATATATATATATATATATATATATATATATTGTTGAATATATTATATAGTCTGTGACTATTTCTACTTTCTCACTTGACCGCTGGTTGCAGAAAATTTTTCTTGAATTTTTCTTGAATTTTTTTGCTACCCTTATATTGATTAATTAATGATTTTTTGACTAATTCTGAAATTGTATTAGCAGTTTATATTTGCTGCTGAGTAGATGGCGCGGTTACGGTGGATTTCGAAAATTTAGGATATATAAACTCGAGGCTTCGATGGTGCTGCCTCGTGTGTATATATTTTCCTTTTCTTTGGCGACTTTGCTGATGAGACAAGCCAATCGTAAACGGATTTAATTTAATTTAATTAAATTCGATTACGTAAAAATGTTGAAACCATGCATGGTACAAAGTTGAAGGGGATAAATGTTTTTATTTCTCCTTTAGTTTCAGAATTACTACTATTTTGCGGTTTGACTTTAGCTGCTCTTTTCAAGTGAGTTGAACGGCCTGTCAGGGTCATTCCTTAATATTATTGTTTAATATATTATATAGTCTGTGACTATTTCTACTTTCTCACTTGACCGCTGGTTGCAGAAAATTTTTCTTGAATTTTTCTTGAATTTTTTGGCTACCCTTATATTGATTAATATATATATATAAATAGATGAATGAATTATCTTTTGTTTACCGTTAACATGGAAAATTCAATAAACAGTTACCAGGGTAACAAAATTCAGGCATCTAACAAGGATGTACCAACCTATTCAAAGGTAGAAACTCCGGGTTAATGTGCAGTAATTCGGCAGTATAAGTAAATAAATAGAGTTGAACGCAGATGCTATTCGAATTGTTTTACTTTCGATATATGTTTCGAAGACAACATTGGTTTTATTCCAAAGAAATAAACGGTGTAAAATGCAATCTTCTCATCAGGAAAGAAAGAGAACCTATCTCAACAACAAGACATTATAACAAAATTGTTATAGTGTCTTGTCGTTGAGATAGGTTTTCTTTCTTTCCTGATGAGAAGATTGCATTTCACACCGTTTATTTCTTTGGAATAAAACCAATGTTGTCTTCGAAACATATATCGAAAGTAAAACAATTTGAATAGCATCTGCGTTCAACTCCATTTATTTACTTATATCTATCTATATATCTATCTATCTATCTATCTATCTATCTATCTATCTATCTATCTATCTATCTATCTATCTAGCTATCTATCTATCTATCTATCTCTCTCTCTCTCTCTCTCTCTCTATATATATATATATATATTATATATATATATATATATATATATATATATATTCGTGTGTGTCTGTGTTTGTTCCCCACCATCGCTTGATAGAAGATGTTGGTGTGTTTGCGTCCCCGCAACTTAGCTCTTCGGCAAAAGATACCCATAGAATAAGTACTAGGCTTGCAAAGAATAAGTCCTGAGGTCGATATGTTCGACTAAAAGAGGTGCTCCAGCATGGCTGCAATCAAATAACTGAAGCAAAGAAAAGAATAAAAGAAAACGTAAGCTTTGAAGAAGCAAACTTCAGGTTGAGTCGATTCAGGTAGTTTGGTATGTGAGTTATCAGCATACATGTTCGTTTCAGGTTTATAATCTAGCGTTTTGGCTGCCGATAACATCTTTCATCTCACGAAAGATATCTCGGAAAATGTACAGAAGACTCTCGAACAAAAAACATGGTGTGAATGAAGATGAGACATTTACTTTCCATATATATTAGCAAAAATATCCTAACACAGATAGATAAACATTTTTCTATCAACCACTACTTTATAAAATTGCAGTCCAAGCTGAACATAGGCCAACGTAAGCGCCAATGTAGCCACAGCGTTGAGTGTAAACATGATACAGTGAATGTAGATCTTAGGAAACGTCAATCGACAGGCACAGTAGGTTTTAGATACAAGAATACATTATTGATTCCCATCTGACACTAACCAAAGAATTAGGAAGCGGAGAAGACTATGTTTCTAAAATATGCAAATTGTCTACAATTAACAAGGGGTTAATATTTAAAATAGCATCAACAATTGCAGTAATTATGTAAACACAAGAATTGACTGCTTTAAGAAATGTATGACTTCTAAAAATGCCTCTTAATCGTTTGAGTGAAAACTAGCATCGAGCTTATATAAATCAGTATTCGTTCCTCCGTTTTATCGTGAATTTTCGCCGAAATAATGTAAGAGCAATAATACATTTAAAGTGAAGAACGAATATAGTGCGTGTATTGATTATTCAAAAACCAAAAGAAAAGATGATCATCCCGAAATATAACGCTAAACACCATTCTCCTAATATGCTCGTGTTCTTTCCGAATACAACGATATCACAGGACCGCATTGAAAATGGATCATTCTTCACGGTTTAAATTCGTCGTAAAATGCAAAGAAACTACTTCACTGAGTCAAGGCTATATAACAGAGCCGTGTCCTTTCTAAACACTTTGAACTTGCAATGTCACACAGACTTGCATTCATACGTCCTGAATAATTATATTGAATCGTATGTATAACTTTATCTGCCTCATAACATCTAATAATTTAGAAAACGATTAATCGATAAATCGGTTGTGTTGAAACAATTGAAACGCTCCACTTCTCTGGGATTCTCGTTAAGCTTTGACAAAACAAAAGATTAACAAAATACTGGAAAATGTATCTAGGGAAAATGATAACCTGTGTTAACAGTACGAGAACACAATATCCCTATATTGCAAATAAACAATGTCCCCCCACGCCCGCGCAATTATCTTTATTTCACCAAAGGACAAAGCTATCAAAATCTGAAATCAGATTTATAATCAAGAATTAGAATTCTAAGTTTATAATTATATTGGGAAATAACAAAGGAAAGGTTTTTTTTTTGTTTTTCTTTTAAACCTTAATATGCATATTGCCTCTGGATATTTGTTGGAGGAAAATCTCAAAACTGCATCAAAAACTCTCAATGAAATAAGGTTGAAATATAAAATGGAATCAGTGTGTTTATGTAATCATTACTTTCTAAAGTACTAAAAAAAGGTATTAGATCAACCTGTGCATACTGAACAGGTTTGCCTATCAAGTGCCAGTTCTCCTACCGTGTTTACTATAAAATTGGAGAGGTTCTATGTTTTTCCCGACTCTGTCGACAGTTTCGGGTTCTTCCTGAAAGGTTCAAATCCTCGTAACACGAAGTCTTTCCTCTCTTCTCTATCATTTGGCTACTTTTCGACTCAGTTCTGTTCTTGAGTACCAGCAATTTTGCTGCTATGACACGTGACCAGCCACTTGTATTTTTCCGTGAACTCTACGATTATGTTATACAAGAAAAGTGGGGTAAAATAACAACAAACCGTTTATAGAATGGATATGAGGAGCTATTAATAACATCGAAGAGTTGTATGGGAAAAGTAGCTTTATTCAACAATCTAAACATTAAACATTAAAAAGGTTAAATAAGAAAGCTAGCTCAACCAGACTGTCTTTAGGGAAACTAAATTTAAAGATCTATAGCATAATCTCTTAATAATGGAGGATCTAGCAACATATTCAAAGTTCAATACGGTAATCTCTTAATAACGGTAGATTTAGAAGTACTAAAAGAGAAAAAAATACTTCTTTTATAAATTGGAAAATCTATGAAAGTCTATAGAGTTAAATAAAAATGGGATAGAAAGACGCCAAGAAAAAGTAGTAGAGAAATATATTAGAACAGTAAAAAGAATACAAGCGAAAAATTATTGGAGTTATAAAAAAATATTAGAATTCCATGTACACAAAATAGAATTAATGATGGGGTTAGGAAAGAAAATGTTCGAAAGACTAGTTTAAAATCGTGAAATTAGCAGCGATGATCTGCCTGCCATAACACATGATTATAAAACATAGCAGTGTCGCATGTTACCTTTAATGAAAGTAGTTATTACTGAACAAACTCCCAGCAAAAACAGTAAAACAGACATCAATATTCTGTGTTGAGTAATAATTTTGATAATATTGTAGAGTAATAAAGGAGCATCAGACAAAGGCTTCTTGTGATTGTAAGATCGGGGGCGGGGGATAACTATACTCAGCACAAAAGCGTTCTTTAATATTTGAAGTTGCATATTTGTAATATTGAATTAAACCAGACTAATGTGATTGCAATGTCTCTTTTGATGAAGATAATGTTAGCCTCTTATGTTGTCTTTGTTAGACGACATGTATGTGCATAAAAGTAATGCAATAATACGGAGCATAGTCTACAAAATATGAATCGCTTCATACTTGTCTTGTTTACATTTACTCCAAGGGAATACGGTTAACACGTCAAATTGGAATCGGTCTTACTTGTTATATAGATATTTCGGGTTATTTTTTTTTCTGTTGTAGTCAACCAGTTCTCAATAATTTTAATGTTGATCAATGCTCTTTGTATTTAATTCCAAAATTTATATTCTCAAATCTATATATTTATTCCTTTGAAGTATACTACTGGGGATAGAGCCAATCGAATAAGTGCTAATATTATTTGAATGATGTATTAAAAATAGTTACATTTTAAAATTATATTTCTATGGAGTTCTTCATACTATATGATATACATCAGCGGATTATCAACGTTCCTGCTCATACACCCTAGCACTACAGTTATTGTGTTAATACACGCACGCGCACGTACGGACACACGCACACATACGCGCGCGTGCGTGCGCAAACTCGCTCGTACATGTTTAAACATGATTTACTTACAGTAGCTCCTCACTTTCTAAACCCCGATAGAAAATGTTAGCACAGTTCATCCACATAAAACAATTGTGTACAATAATATTTACATCTCGCCTGTTTTGTGCCAAATATCATCCTCCTACGATTGAGTATAAACGATTATTGTAAAATTTTCATTCAAGGTATCTGATTTGTATTCAAATAAATGTCAGCCAATAATATCATGCGTGCAATTACAAAAGCCATAATTTACCATTTCAATGCCTGGTTAGACAATCAATTAATCTCACAACAATTCTCCCTACAAACATTATTTGTTTACTCTCCTAATATGATAAGAAGGGTAACATCAATAGTAAGTATAACAATAATTATACCAATAACATTACAACGAGGAAATCAATTGGCCGCGGCAAAGAAAGGTTTTCGTCGATCGCTTTTTGTTGCAGAAATATCTGAAAAGCAGATCTCACAGTAAATACTATTAATGTTATTGGTGTTGTCTATTGATTTTTGTAAATAAATGTTTCATGCAAATATGAATCTAGAAGTAAAGTACCATCATTGAGATACGAGTGACTAACAAGCATTCAGCATTTAAATTGACCACTTGAGTTTGTATGTATTTACTTCAATATACCAATAGCATTTATGCTAAAGTACAAGTTTGAGAACGATGAATGGGTCATGATAAATGCTGAATGTACATGAGATTTTATCTATGAATATTAGTCGGAGAGAATAATGTACGTATGTACATTTGCAGAAACTGTGGTGAATTACAGCATAGGCCTCCGTGCGTTCATATTTGGGGAAGTCTATGATAGCATTGAATGTTAGACTATTTGAATTTCGTATTTAGTCCTCTACAAGGGGGAGATATGAGCATAGGCACACACATATACACATGTGTGTGTGTGTGTAACAGCATCAGCAGGATTTGAATGCCGCTCTTATGAAAACTGTCAGTGGACTAACCCCTCTGCACCACAGCAAAATTAGAACACTTATCTGTCTAAATTAGTGGGTCCATAACATTTGCCAACCGGAGCTGTCTAAGTGAGATAACTCGTCCTGTTTTCAAATCAAAAAGTGTATATTATTTTTTGCTTACAAATTAACTGACCGTAACGGTTTTCTACCTCCATTCTGAAGAGAGGTTATTTGTCTTCCACCTTTAGTCTATGACGGGTCGTCCACAAAGCTAAGTGCTTTATGGGTGTGGAACTATTGGTCGCTCTATGACCGAACATATATTTAAATGCATGGAAATACATTACCACCATATCTTTCAGAGCGTGCTTCGTTTTCGGACATATGATCAACTGAGGATGTGTGTGTGTGTGTGTGTTTGTGTGTGTGTGTGTGTGTGTGTGTGTGTGTCTGTGTGTGTGTGTTGATTCACCACAAGTCGATAAATTACAGGATTCAATACAAGCGTATTCATTATGTACATTATTTACATTTAACGGGTATTTGCCCTCATTTTGTTTATTGTTAACACAACGTTTCGGCTGATGTACTCTCCAACCTTCATTAGGTGTCCAGGGGGAATTTCGAACCTGGGTTCTTATTCCTAAGTTCCAATTTCCTCCAACAAACAAAATGAGGACAAATATCCGTCAAATGTAATTAATGTACGTAATTCCTCATCTCTCAAATATAGACCTGTACAAAGGCATTCTTCAATAAAAGTAAAGTGCTCCAGTCTCTAATCCTCACAGTTATTTGCTTCCGTTCATTCGGCTGTTATTTGAAGCTGCTCTTTTTGTCTTTCATATGAAACAATCACTTTTTGAATATTTTTGAAATATGAAAAACAAAAATAACCTAAGTTTCTTTTGTTTGAAACGTATTTGTGAATGACACTCGTAAAAATGGCAGCTTCAAGTTCAGGCTTTTGATTTAATTTCTGGCTCTGGTGCTAATATTGTTAAAAATGGCTTAAGCTCCACGCGAGCGAAATCATGAAAGTGTGTTGCTGTGTAAATAACGTTCTAAAGTAATGTTTGAAATTAATGCCATTAAAAAATGATTTTATATGTGGGCGTTCATATTGCATGCGCCCGCGCAGACGGATAACTATACACATATATACACACATACAGACACATGTACATAGAATTATATATTCATGTATACGTGTGTGCATATATACAGAAACGCACACATAGCCAGCACCCAAACCTATCAACAAAATATCAATAAAAGGTGTAGGAAGTTAGTAAGCATCGAATGACCATAGAATTGCATCTTGTGGTGGGTATAAAAAACAATTTTCAGAAACAATAATAGATTATTGGCGTAGAAGATTGCAAGTTTGTTCCATAATGAAGTTTTATAAACCGAGAAAAGTTTTTTTCATAACTCTCGGTTAGAAACTAGGGTTGCTATGAATGCGAATAAAAATTCAAATTGAGTGAATGAAGTAGGTACATTCTAGTCTCCGTATGTTTCCTAGCTAGCAGCACCGCCGAAGTAATGATTATTCAACGAGTGGTAATCCACTAGAAACTCATCAAAATTGCCTCGGGGCATTTCCACCCCGGCATATATCGGTGAGATGTATAACCATTATCATCCGTCCAAGTTGGAAAATGCGCCTCATCAGATGATTGTCGAAATAAGTACATCATTACATCCTACCGCCATTTCACTCAGTCAACTAGGAAGGTATTCAGTATGAATGGAATACTGCCCCCAAGGGCAGGAGTAGCAAGATTGTACTTACCTAGGAAGGAAGGCGGAAGAGGGTTGTTATCAATGAAAGACTGCGTTGAGTTAGCTAGAGTAGATATAGACTCCTATGTAGGTAATAGTAAAGAGAGTTTATTAAAAGCTGCTAGAATCACCGCAAAACAAAAGAAAACCGAAAGCCCAAAGGATGTTAAAAACCAGAAAAAAGAACAGAAATTATCTCACTGGCAGGTGGAGACGTTGCATGGTAGATTCCCAAATATAGTTGCAGCAAATAGTAGTATGGAGACATTGTTGCGGTTGCAGAAAGGATCGCTGAAAAGGGAAACAGAAAGTTTGTTAGTAGCAGCATAATATCAAGTATTAAGGACTAATTGGATAAAAGCCAATATAGACAAAAGCCAAGTAGATCCCCTATGTAGATTATGCAAATCAAAGGAGGAAAGCGTTACGCATATAATGATTGAATGTAGCATGTTGGTGCAGAAAGAATACAAGAATAAACATGACAATCTAGGGAGAGTAATCGACTGGGAATTATGTAGAAAGTTAGGATTTGACCATACTGATAAATGGTATGAACATGAACCTCGTAAAGTACTAGAAAGTAAGAAATAAAAGATGTTGTGGGACTTTAGTATTCAGACTGACAGAGTAATAGAAACTAGAAGGCTTGATTTGGTAGTTGTAAATAAAGAGAATAGAAAGTCCCAGATAATTTGACTTTACAGTTACAAATGATGAAAAGATCCGTATAAGAGGTATAGAAAAATAGCAAGACCTAAACACTGAAGTACAGAGACCATGGAAAGTGTGGGTAAAGTGTATAGGTGCATTGGGAATTATCTCTAAAGATTTTAATAGGTGGGTAGAGGAAATAGGCATAAAACCCAGTTTAGCACAGCTGTAGAAATCATTGTTATTAGGGACAGCTAAGGTACTTAAGAGGGTTTTTGGCATCTAAGATGACTTGTTGTTGTCCGACACACTAATCGATTGCATGTATATGAAAATAATTGTAGTTCATTATTATTATTATTATTATTATTATTATTATTATTATTATTATTATTATTATTTTTTTTTTTATTTTTTATTATCATTTTATTATTGTTATTATTATTATTATTATTATTCGGAAGATGCTCAAAAAATAAGAGGTGTTACCTTAGTTCACTGGTGGTGAACAGCTGACACTGTAGTACATCTCCAGCGTTAGAAGCTGCGCAAAGGCAATAATAATAATAATGATAATAATAATAATAATAATAATAATAATAATAATAATAATAATAATAATAATAATAATAATAATAATAATAATAATAATAATACTAATGATAACAATAATAATAATAATCACAATAATGATAATAATACACAAACAACTTGTGGTTTGTGGATTGTCTAAAGCTGATCACCAAGACTGAGAAAGAAGTTGGGAGTTAGACAGCAACTGTACAAATGATTAGTAAAGATATTGGCATGGAATTTTTGAATAAGACATGTGGAGTAATGATTCTCAAAAGGGTGAAAATCAGTAAAAGCCATGGGGGTCAAGCTGGAATGTGGCGAAACTATAAAGGAAGTCAGAGAGGAGGAATATAAATACCTGGGTATCAATGAAAGTGATAAGATGAATGAACACAAGATGAAAGAATCGTAAAAGGAAGAGTATTTGAGGAGAATTCGGCCTGTGCTCCAATATAAGATTAGAGCAATTAACACGTGGGCGGTTGCTTTGATGAGATATGAAGCAGGAATAGTATCTTGGAAGAAGAATGACTTTCAAGAGATAGACTGCAGAATACGTAAATTAATGACAATGAACAAGGAAGTTCACCCCAAGAGTGATATGTCAAGTTTGTATGTAAAGAGGAAAGAAAGAGGACGGGGATTAGTGTGCTGTGAAGGATGTGTGAGGCAAGAGAGAATAGCTTGGCTTGGTATGTCAATTTAAAATCACTACAATTGTTTCGACGCATTCTCACACCTGTAGTTCATAGGTGAGATGCCGTGCAGGCATTATCTTACATCCCAGGTGTAGGATACACCTCTTCAGGTTATTGCTTAAATATGTCGCTCGTTAGACCCTCTCACCATTTCAATTAGTTTTATAATGTATACTAAGATGAATGTGTAAATTCTAGCAGCTCACAGACAAAACCCAAACCATAGATACACCTAAGCACACACACACACACACACACACACACACACACACACACACACACACACACACACACACATCAATTTTTTCGTTCTCTCTCCATTTTTGTCTCCTTATTCCTTCCTGTCGTAGACCGTAGGCTCAAAACTTTAAAGACTTTTGCATGCTTCCCGTGCGTCAACCTAATGCACTTGCTTATTGTTCCCTCACGTGATTTTGACTTTTGTTTTCAGTAAATTTGAACAATATATACATGCATATAAATATATTTTAGCCGGCCACCAAAACGTTTTTCTGCAAAATAGGGGTAGCTTATCCTGTTCAGGCTATATTATTAGCATTATCCTGCGTTTGAGAATTTAAAATCACTTCTTTAACTTTCTAAGACATCTCAATGCATCTAAAGCAAACTTCCTTTGTTTACGTTCATCGTAATTTGAATTTAACGTATGATAGCGTCTCATAAAGCGAGATTTCTATCTATTTTAAGTTTGCAGAAGAATTTGTGGTGTGGGCGGCTTAGCTTAATGGTGCAGAGCACGGCGACGCGTAACCACGGAGGTGTGAGTTCGTATCTCTTAGCCGGCCGCCAGCTCTTTTTTCTGCAAAATATGGGTAGCTTATCCTGTTCAGGCAATATTATTAGCATTATCCTACCCTTCTCCCCAGGTTTCGATTTTGTGTTCCAAATTTCACATATGATGGGTGCGGAATTTTTCGAATGTATAAATAATACACGAACACATAAAGACATTGTCTTGATATAATGAATATGAATGTACACATATACATACATGTATATATATATATATATATATATATATATATATAAGTGTGTGTATTATATATATATATATATATATATATATATATATATATATTATATATATATATATACACACAAAGATAAATTGATAGTTACAACTGAGTGGGCAAACAAAAATATGAGGCAGAGCGTAGTGCTTTTTTATGCTGATAAGCTTGGTACATATTCTGTTAGGTTCTTCTTGTGAAACCAGTAAGTTTTAGGGATTCACACAGACAGACATACAGACACATACACATTCTCAGTTTGATATATATATATATATATATATATATATATATATATATATATATATATATATATATATGTATATATAATTTGGGTGGATAATCCGCAATTTCACACTCTAAAGGCAGCAATATATACGTCAGTAAAGTGACAAAGGGAAATAAACAGAACCAGTATTCCTAAAAATAGGAGTAAAAACAACTCAGTAGCCAACAAAAGCACTCTCTTAATGGGCTGACAAGTTGCTCATGTTCGAAGATACAGCCAAATCATCGAAGATTTTGCGTAAGGATACTTAATGCATCTGAAGGCTCATCGGTGGCTCTCAACACGCCCACGGTTAAACACATGTCACCATGTCAGCTTATAAGATTTCCTTTGTGATCATACGGTGAATACAAAAATGATAAAAGTGAAAATTATAAATATAATGGGAGGCTCCCATGTCAGTTCATTCAGAGAGTGCTCCCACTAAAATTGAAATCAGCAGAGGACATCAACGGAAATCTTATTAGCTGACAAGTCGAGATGTGTTTAACCCTAGGCGCTGTGATAGGCACTGATGAGCGTTAGGATGCATTAAGCATCAAAACGCAAATTCATCGATGATCTGGCTGCATCTGCAACCAAAAGGAACTTGTCTCACTCATCAGCCCATTAAGATAGTGTTTTTCTTGGCTACGGAGTTGTTTTGACTCTTATTTCTAGCAAGACTGGTGCTGATTGGTGCTTAATTTATCGACCCCAAAAGGATGAAAGGCAAAGTCGACCTCGGCGGAATTTGAGCACAGAACGTAACGGCAGACGAAATATGGCTACGCATTTCGCCCAGCGTGATAACGTTTCTGCCAGCTTGCCGCCTTGTGTGTACACACACATATAACACCAAAATAACTTGCAGTATGGGAGGCGTTTATAAGCCATTCAAGATACACACAAAAACCGTTAGACTGCTTCAAAATTTAAATTTAATTCGGGTTAAAATTCTGTGCAGTACGGAATTTTGTCAGTGAACAGGTCGCGGTTTCTCAACAAGGAAAATATTTTTTAACAAATGAAATTTAAATGTTGAAGTGAATCTAAAAGGTTTTGCATGTTTTTAAATGGCTTATAAACACCTCCAATGCTGCACTTGTTTTTGTTTCACCACACGATCTCAGATCAAGTCAATTGCTGTGCAAGTACATCTCCGTAATGTATACATACATATGCATATATATATATATATATATATATATATATATATATATATATACTCTTTTATTCTTTTACTTGTTTCAGTTATGTGACTGCGGTCATGCTGGAGCACCGCCTTTAGTCGAGCAACTCGTCCCCAGGACTTATTCTTTGTAAGCCTAGTATTTATTTTATCGGTTTTTTTGCCGAACCGCTAAGTTACGGTGACGTAAACGCACCAGCATCGGTTGTTAAGCGATGTTGTGGGGACAAACACAGACACACAAATATATATATATCTATCTAGTAGAAGACACTTGCCCAAGGTGCCACGCAGTTGGACTGAACCCGGAACCATGTGGTTGTTAAGCAAGCTACTTACCACACAGTCACTCCTGCGCCTATATATATATATATATATATATATATGGTAAAAAAAAAGAGAGAGAGAGAGAGGAGAGAGAGAGAGAGAGAGAGAAGCATCGAGGTTTGTCTAGAGAAAATGTTACCATTTACAAATACATTCGATTATATTTGCTTATAAGAAGTGGGCATTTACATTAAAAATAGAGCTGACAATACGCGGAAAATTAGAGTAGGTTTGTATCATAATGCAATTAATCATGCTCCGATCATTTAGTAATAAGTTAGAAACTCATAACTTTCTGACTGGCATATATATATATATATATATATATATATATATATATATATAATATATATATATATATATATATATATACCCGCCCCCACAGCAAGCACACACACATACACAGACACACATATATGTATATGTGTGTGCATATGCATATTCTGAAGAAGTGTTGATGGCGTATAGAAGTGGTACAACTTGAAACAGTGTAAATGAAGAAAAGGTGAAAGCCTTGACTGATATATAAACTGTTCCTTCGGAAATCTGAAAAGCCAACATTGACATTTACCATTAAACAAACTAGAAACTACAAAAGTACGCATACATGGACTAAACTCACTCTGTATATAGAGACAGGCGTAGCAATTCCTCTACACATATTTTATACAAATATTTGTGTGTTTTTGTGTAATTTTACATATATACACGCAGTGCCTATCTATTGAACGATTGGTTTCCTGACAAACAGGATTATTTGTATACTCAGCAGCATTGTTGTATAATGTTCATAACAGCATCATGGATACGAGTTAGGTGTTTCCCATTATATAAATAGTGTGGGAGTACAATGGCCCAGTGGTTAGGGCAGCAGACTCGCGGTCGTGGGATTGCGGTTTCGATTCCATGATCGGGTGTTGTGAGTGTCTATTGCGCCAAAATACCTACAGATCCACGAGGCTCCGGCAGGAGGTGGTGGCGAACGCTGCTCTACTCCTTCACCACAACATTCTGTCACATTTCTTCCTGTTTCTGTTGTACCTGTATTTCAAACAGACAGTCTTGTCACACACTGTGTCACGCTGAATCTTCCCGATAACTACCTTTAATGGTACACGTGTCTCTGGAGTGCTGTGCCACTTGCCGTTCATTTCACGAGCAGGCTGTTACGTTGATCGGATCAACTGGAATCCACGTCGTCGTAACTGACGGAGGACCACGAATATAAATAGTAGAGAAGGAATTCCTAAAACTGTGATTGCCGGACAAGTATAACTCCGCAGAATCTTGATCATAATTATTTTATCTATTACTGTCAAATTTTTTTCCGTATAAAAAATGATATATCCTGAATCATGGTCTTCATTTGTTAAGTTGCTTAGAAATAATTTGAGGAAAATTTCAAATAAGATTTCAAATCACTTCCAAGCAGCAAAATTGTTCTTATATTTCTTGCTGACGATATTTGTGCCTGGGAATAATAACGGATTTGCAGATTATGAGGAATAGTTTACCATATTGAGTTGGTGCTTAATTATTGCGGGTTTTTTCAACACATTGTCTTCAACAAAACAAAAATAGTATTTAACAAAAACATCTTTAAATGACAGTCTGACCATCTACCAAGCAAATGGGAAGCAGTAATTGAAGTAGATGGTGAATATACTCGGAAATAATCATTTAAAGATGTTTTTCTTACATGTTGTTATTGTTTTAGTTGAATAAAATTTGTTGAAAAAAAAAAAAGCCGCAATAATTATGCTTCAAGCCAATATACTTTCCATTCTTTTAGTCTTTTTGTTCATTTACTTGTCTCAGTCATTTGACTGCGGCCATGCTGGAGCACCTCCTTTAGTCGAACAAATCGATCCCAGGACGTATTTTTTGTAAGTCTGTAAGTATTCTTATTCAATCGGTCTCTTTTGACTAACCACTAAGTTACTGGGACGTAAACACTCCATCATCGGCTGTCAAGCAATGGTGGGAAGACAAACACAGACTCTCTCTCTCTCTCTCTCTTTCTCTCTCTCTCTCTTTCTCTCTCTCTCTTTCTCTCTCTCTATTTATATATACATACATATATATATATATATATATATATATATATATATTATATAATATGCATATATATATATATATATATATATATATATTATATATATATATATATATATATATATGTATATATATATATATATGTATACATATATATATATATATATATATATATTATATATATATATATATATATATGTATACATATATATACATATTATATATATATATATATATAATATATATAATATATATATATATATATATATATATATATATATATATATTCTGTGGACAAATGAGATTGATTAGAATTTCTGAAAGACTGTCGACGTTCCTACACGCATATAAATGTACTTTCGCACAATGCAGTGGGAATTAATATTTGTGTAAGTGTTAGCATGATTTACTTACTGTTCCGAACTCAACTTCACACTGATTGTCTTTTTTTACTGTTTGTTTATGCTGTCATCTTTACACTCCGCAATCTTTTCGTCACTAAATGGTACTGCGCGTTCCTTTACCAGTTGAAATCGTCCACCTTACAGGCAAGACGCACAAATCAAAGAAAAATGTGCAGACTGTTTCAGTTTAATACAGCAATCATCAACGTTATTTCTCCTTCGTAACAATATATGTATGTATGTGTGTGTGTGTGCGTGCGCGCGCGATGGTGTATGGTGTGTGAGTGTAGACAGTAATCACTCGACAATCGCGGGTGTTACGTTCCAAAACCGCATCCGATATGTGAAATCCTCGGAGTAGAAGCAGTACTGTACTGTATAGGTTTTTTTTTTTAATAATCATCCTCGTCTGGCCCTTGGTTCCACTACCAGAAGGTTTAGAAGGTAAAGAACGTTTGGTGGACATCGCAGGGCTTGAAATAAATTCACACACATAGGCAAAATAACTCCACACAATCAGAAAATAACACCACACATCCCGAGTTCCGTTTTCCATAAAATATGTACGATTCTTTGTTAACTCATGTACAGTACACTATGTATTTAAAAAAAAAGCTTCAATTAATGTGTTATGCAGAGCAGTGCTGCACTGTATTTTAATTTATTAAGTTTTAGATGTGAAAATACTTATTTCACAATAGAAATAATTAAAATCTAAAAAAATATAAAGACCTATCGGCCGCAAATACCCGCTGTATACAGAGGAGTCGGCGATGTAAATTTACAGCCAGAAAAATCTGCGATGTACTGAGGCCGCGATATGACGAGTGATTACTGCTTATATGTATATGTATTTTGTGGTAAAACTTCAACTATTAGAACAGCACTCGATCAGCTAAAAGAGTGAAAGTAGTGTTATAATAAAATCTACATATCTTCCTGGTCGAAATATTATTTTCGCCATTTTCCAAGCTGAGAAGAAAACCGTTTGACAGTTTTATTTTTGTTTTTTTTTATGCAGATGACGTTTAAACAAGGCGAAAACCACCGGACACACTGTAAACTAACATCGAATTATGGTAATGTTGACCATCTCCCCTTTGTATTCCTTCCTGTCTTTTTCTTTAACCATACTTCTTGTTTAAACGTCATCTGCTCAAAGACAACTGACAAACAGTCTTGTGTTCAGCGTGTAACATGGCGAAAGAAATTATTGTTTCATCCAGAAGTTGGGTATTTGTATTTAACATAGTTTTTGCTTTCTTTTATGACAATAACAACAACAACAACAACACAACAACAACAACAACAACAACAACAAACTGCAGCTGTCCCTTACGGTTAGGATGTTGCGAATCTAGTTGAGATGCATCCATTAATGCAGTTTGTGTCTCCTCAGGGGTTTAGTCCTACTACATATACTGAAGTCCTCCTGGCTTGTAGTACTCTCTTGTAGTATATCAATAGACTAACTGAGAGTAGAATAATTATGGGGTTCTAGCATGCAAAATGTATATATATATATATATATATATATATATAATCAACTTATAAATCAGGGCAAACGAAAAAATTTCTAATGCCAAATATGCCGAAAATTCAACATATTATCCATAACCATATAATTTTTCACAATACGCACGCTACTCGAAAAAAAAGCCGACAGAAATTTCTGTCGGCTTTTTTTTTTTCGAGTAGCGTGCGTATTGTGAAAAATTATATGGTTATGGATAATATGTTGAATTTTCGGCATATTTGGCATTAGAAATTTTTTCGTTTGCCCTTATTTATAAGTTGTTTATAATTTTAACCGTTAAAGGTATTTTTTAATATGCTGGCCATTGATAAATTTTTTTTCGAAAAAATTTTATCCTACATTAAATATATATATATATATATATATATATATGTGTGTGTGTGTGTCTGTGTGTGTACGTACGTATGTATGTATGCATGTATGTATGTATGCATGTATGTATGTATGTATGTATGTGCATATTCCATAATACGGATATCTATTAGATATGTGTGTGCTTATACCTAACCGTATTTATTACAATTTACTGAGTTTACTTCTCCATTATAATTAGACATTTTAATTTCCCATTAGAGTGCAACCAACTACTATGAAATAATTATACATAACATGATATACTATAGTTGTTAATAATACGATATACCTAAAAATCAAAATCCCTCTCATCCGTCCCTACTATGTTCTTCCTATACCATCTTTCAACCGGAGTCCAATATACTCCTCCACTTTCGATGAATCGGTTGTATGTCAGTTGTTCGCTCAGATCATATCCGTTCTCTGTGAGTTCTATCGATCGTTTTGCGATCTGGTTGTTTTTTACACATAATTTCCTGAATTTTACAAATTTTAACCCATCCGCTTTAACATAGCATCTATTATTAAATAATTCTTTACACAGACACAAACACACACACCTATGCATGGCTTGTGTGTGTGTGTGTGTGTGTGTGTGTGTGTGTGTGTGTGTGTGTGTGTGTTTGTATGTATTTATCGTTTTGGGGGTTTTCCATTTTAATGTAGTTGCTAGGAAATAATTTTCCGTTGATCGTCAACGCGTGACATTCAATTAATTGCTTTCTGCCATTCCACATACATTCATTCTTCTCTATTCTCCTGCACTATCTATCATTTAGTTGCATTATCATTCCATCTTAACATTCCGCAAAATCTCTAACGCTAGGAATAGTTTATAGCTATGTTTAGGAACTACTTCGGTGCTATTTAGGTGAGTAGGTAACAGACTTCTCACATAAGCGACTTTATTTAGTTAGCGTGGCTCAAAGCTGACGTTCGTATTTTGCTTTTTGTTTATTTTGGTCGCCATGTTGACTGATTTTTATATTGTAATGTACGTCATTCGTCGCTAGGGATACGATCTTCCATATATTTGGAGTATTCCTATAATGGTTATATATATATATGCATGTATATATATATATATATATATATATATATATATATATATATATATGTATGTGTGTGTGTATATATATATGCAATTATAAATATGGGCAAAAGAAAAAATTCTCTATACCAATATGCTGAAAAACTTTATATTTATGTATGTATGTATGTATGTATGTATGTATGTATGTATGTATGTATGTATACATATATATATATATATATACATATATATATATATATATATACACATACATATTTATATACATATATATGTATATCGATATGAACACACACACACACAAACACACACATATATATATATATATATATACATAGAGAAGGAGAGAGAGAGAGAGAGAGAGAAGATATGGAACAATAATTAACAATGAGAAGTGGATCATTTATGTTTAAAAGACCTTATTTAATTGAATTTGAAACATTTACAGCTGTTTCTGTTTTGTGAAGTGAGAATAAATTTACTGTTACCACGTTACATTTAATAAACACCTTCAGAATGATTAGAGGGAAAAGGAAGGCAAAGAAAGAAATAGAAAAGAGGAAAAGATTTCGTTAATGCTATAGGCTTACATTTTAGTGACTTGTATATTTCCACGTGTTAGTAGATTCCTTCATTTGATGCGTGTGACAGTAAGTGGAGAGTCACTACTTTGTGACCAGCGGTGTAAAACACTATCTGATGGTCTGGTCGATACTGTAAACTTGTGATATATACAGACATACACACACACATACATACACACACACACACACACACCACACACACACACACACACACACACACACACATATATATATATATATATATATATATATATATAGGTTATGAGAGGTAAAGGTGTGAAGAAAACCCAAAAGTGTCAGGTAATGTTCAGTAAGTGCTATGGACAGACTATAGTTAAGCTACAGTTTCGGTGATTAGGCGAATGAAGAGTCCAACGTAGATCATATATCAGCATGCATATATATAAAAAATTTACAGAATGAGATAAAAATCCAAGGCTGTGAAAGATTTCAGCACGTTTATAAAGAGAAGGACTTACAGCTGTTTCGGGGATATTTTATATCTCCCTTCATCGGAGAGGGTGCGAGAAAATGGTTAGGCAATAGTTATTCTAGAGAAAATATGAAATAGAGAGTGAAGTGGAAGAATGAAGACGTGAGATATGCAGGGATATTGTATCTGTAGTTCCATTATTTAAGCAAAATTGTATACATTTGTTTCCTCTGCTTAAATAATGGAACTGCAGATACAATATCCCTGCATATCTCACGCCTGTTTTCATTCCTCCACGTCATTCTCTATTTCATACCTTCCCTAGAATAACTATTGATTGACCATCTTATCGCACCGTTTCCGATGAAGGGAAATATAAAATATCCCGGAAACTGGTGTAAGACCTTCTCTTTATAAATGTTCTGAAATCTTTCCTAGCCTTGGATTTTTGTCGCATTCCGTTAATTTCATATATATATATATATCCGAGCATGAATACCATAGTGGGAATGCAAACAACACCGTACGGGCTTGGTGCGTGATGTCTATCTTTGTGTTTATATATATATGTTTTTCCCCTGACGAAGGAGGTATTATCTGAATGCACCCTAGTGCTTTAAACATAATACACCCCTGAAATGGCCATAGGGATAAGTAAACATGATTTCCTTCTCAACTATAAGGCTTATTTTACCTGAATTATTTATTTAATAAAATGTCTAAACGATGAACCTTATTTTACTTTATTTACATGTTATATATTATATATTTTTTTATATGCGCCTATATGTATATATATATGTTTTATATATTTTTATATACCTATATTTTATATACCTATATATTTTTTATATATTACTTATATTATACTTTACTTTCTACGTCCTTTATCAATGTATTTTCTTTGAAACGCTAAAACATTAAATATAAATTTTTAATGATAAGAATTTTTCTCGCACCATATTATTATTATTATTATTATTGTGTGCTATACAGATGAATTTTGTTCCATCTTGTGGGTTATATGTTTATTCTATAATTAAATGCTCGAATTATGAAATGATATGCGGATGACCTTGTATTTGTTTGTTCAATGATTTTAGTTTGATATTTCTGTCTCTTCCAATAGAGCACTTCTATAGCAGTCCTGTTAACCTTTTTGTTCCTGACAAGAAACAATTATTGTATTATTAATATCGATATATATATATATAATATATATATATATATATATATATATATATATATATATATACATATATATATATATACATATATATATATGTATATACATATATATATATATATAACATATATATACATATATATATATATATAATATATATATATATATATATACCTATATACATATATATATATATGTATATATATACCTATATATATATATATTATATATATATATATATATATATATATACCTAAATATATATATACGTGTGTATGTATGTATGTATGTGTATACATGTGTATATGTATGTATATTACATATTCTTTTATTCTTTTACTTGTTTCACCCATTTAACGGTGGCCATTGGATTAAATCTATTCCAGGACTTAATCTTTGTAATTCTAGTACTTATTCTATCGGTCTTTTTGCCGAACAGATAATTTGTGGGGACGTAAACACACCAACATCGGTTGTCAAGCGATGGTGGAACGACAAACACAGACACACAGACATATAGATGCATTCAGTTTCTGTCTACCAAATCCACTCACATGGTTTTGGTCGGCCCGTGGTTATAGTGGTTATGGAAGACACTTGCGCAAGGGGTTACGCAGTGAGGCTGGATCCAGAACTATGCGGTTGCTAAGCAAGCTACTTACCACACAGCCACCGATGCGCCTATATATATATATACGTATTCACACACACACACACACATACACACACACACACACACACACACACACATATATATATATATATATATATATATATATATATATATATATATATATATATATATAGAAAATAGTAAAAAGTGAAAAAACTACAGAAGGCTTGTTTTAAAAGGTTAAAAAATATATATTTGAGTCAATATGTCTGAAGAATGTTATTATTTTTTTTCTTACAATGACATAGTTTAGAAGAAATGACCGGTTTCGTGTTCAGCTTTTCAAATTTATTACGTGCTTTCACAAACCAACTTTCTCATATCTCTCTCTCTCTATATATATATATATATATATATCCCTAACTCACCCACATACTTTCGCTTGCACACATTTTTCCCTAATTTTTAAAATCTTTTCTTCCGTCGTTTTAAGCTGAATGTAATTTAATCTCTCCAACGTACATTTCCTATTTACTTTCCTTTGTTAAACCTGTTTGTACTTTGCTTTTAGTCGGTTTTTCTTTCTTTCTTGTCTACAGTGCGCAGGTCGTCGTCGACTTACGAGCACAAATGGTTCCGACTGACTGGTCGTAAGTCGAGCTATAGGCCTACATTGCTTTGTTTCATATTTTTACATTCTTAAGGTACATTCTCAGATAAAAGTCTCACACACAATTTTGTATTATACTATTATATTGGCGTTTGTCAAAAGTTTCGCAGCCTCAAGCAGTCTAAAAAAATACGAGGTTGCCTCGATATATCTGCGACAGGATAGTCAGCCAACACAGTGGCGATCAATAACCAAACCTAGGGGAAGCTTTTGTTTCCTCACATCATCCGTAGACGGGTTAATGGACTATATATTATTGCTGCCGGGAGATGGCGCGCCAATCGTCGTAAAGTCGATCGGTCGTAAGTAGATGAAGACAACTCACCCACAGACTTTCACTTGCGCCTATATTTTTTCTTAACTTTTTTCTTCTGTTTTCTAGTACTCATCCCTCGTTTTAAGCTGAATGATATTTAATCCCCCTATGTCCATTTCCAATTTACTTTCCTTTGCTTAATCTTTATTCATTTTTGTCTTTATTTCTGTCTTTCTTTCTTTCTTGTCTACTGTGTATATATTTATATTTACAATTATTTACTATTTTCGTTATAGACATTTAATTATAATGACAATTGTAGCAACGCTTCATTCCCTAACAGGAGCGGGCAAATAACATAACAACATGACTGTCCAAACTGAAAATCTTTAGCGAAACACCACTTTATGTACTTGATGTGACCCAGACTGCAAAATAGATACACCACAACATGATACATAGAATCTGACCCATAAAGAACAGTAGCAGGATGGGCCAAAACCATCATCGTACAAGATAAAGACGAATACCAAATCTATCTTCTGTTTGCTTAATCGAGTGCATATATATATATATATATATATATATATATATTATATATATATATATATATATATATCAAATAAAATCAAACACCGAACACAAAAGATGTCGCGGTACACGTGTTTCAAGCTTTATAAATGACCTGTTTTTACATCAGTGTATAATAGATATAAAAGAGGGTTTAAAGAATGCGGCTGAAGAAAGCTTTAAACCATCTTTTATATCTATTATACACTGATGTAAGAACAGGTCGTTTATAAAGCTTGAAACACCTGTACCGCGACATCCTTTGTGTTCGGTTTTTGATTTTATTTGATATATACCCTCTCACCTCTGCTACTAACTGGCATATACAGGTGCTTACACTTATCAAGTATTCACCCTAAATTTGCAGTATATATATATATATATATATATATATATATATATATATATATATATATATACCAGTTATATATAAATTTGTATAACACCACGACCACGTATGAACCATTCGTATTTAATCATTCAAATAATTTTTGCTGTTTCGGCCAATAAAATATCTAGAAATACACTTTTTTTACTTTCTCCTTCATATTGTCTTTCTATTTTCCTCATCAACCATTCACAGTTTCCTCCTTTTAAATCACTGCTGTTAATAGCTTCCATTTTTTTCCAGATGTTTTTCTTTTTTTTTCTTTTTTGTCTTTGGCCATCATTTTATGATGGCTTCGTTTTATCGTCCTGATAACGTCGATGCTCTTCTTAGATACTGATAAATGTGTCGGGTGTAGATTAATACCTCTATAGCTGCATTCATTTTCTCAACTGACATTCACGCTCTGCAACACGTCCACAGTACTTGGTACACTATTCTTTTTATAGCTCAAGAAATAAACACACACACACACAAACGTACATACATAATACACATATGAATGCATATATACATATACATATATATATATATATATATATATATATATATATATATATATATATATATATATAGCTGAAATTTATAGGAAAACAAAAGATGAAGAGAGGTGTATGAACAAAACATACACACACACAGACGCACGCACACACACATACACACACGCTCATACACACACACACACACACACACACACACACACATATATATATATATATATATATATATATATACACTCACACACACAGACTAATTCAGACAGACATAGTAAGCAGCAGCATGCCGGTTATTATAATCCATACGACATTGCCCTCATTTATATGCTACTACTATATTATATGCTACTGCTGCTGCTGCTTCCACTACTACTACTACCACTACTACTACTACTACTACTACTACTACTACTACTGCTGCTGCTACTACTACTACTACTAATTACAAAAAACCTATAAATATCATGTAAATAGCTGTTACAACAAACATCACATGTATTGATTAATGTAATATATTGAAACATTGCGTTACCGTAAGAGACGCATTGAAAATCACTGTGTATATAGAATGATTGAATAGCTTTTACTAGTTATTGATTAGTACAACAAAAATTTGGTTAGATTGATATGGTTAAAGGTCAGGTCGAATAGTGGCAGGTCGAGGTCTGCAGGAATAAATTCGGTTGTGAAGAATTGTGGTGTTTTGTGGTGGTGAATACGAATAATGAAACATTGAAGTTGGTGCGGAGGATGGTGAAAAAAACTTAGAGAGGATATTAAGGCTTTGGGGATAAAGGTGTGGATTTAGATGTCGTATATCAAGTGTTTAGGAAAGGATAAAATTATATGATAACGGTAGGTGAAAAAGAGAGGGAGAGGAAATCCGAGAGAGAGAGAGAGAGAGAGAGAGAGAGAGAGAGAGAGATAGGGATAGAGAGAGATAGGGATAGAGAGTTGATGCGGAGATAGTTGTAATGTGGTGACCATTTCTGGTACTAAATCATTCAAATGACTTTTTATTGATATAGTTTGATTGGAATGTGTTTCAGAAAGCAAGAGAAAGATGTCTGACTCCATTAACACTCGTCCGATGTGATTGTGGACTGAGATAATTGTTTTTGCAATAGCGTATATTTAAGGTTTCGTTTTCAAATTCTCTGACTGGAGCAAAAGTATTTAATAGACAATCAGTGTCTGAAAAGTGTGACACATATTTCAGAACCGTAATGGCACAAGACGGTTCCCTCCTTATGTGAAAATATGCTTTGCTTATACCGAAGGATATTTTCCAAGCCTACCGCTGTGTAATTGCAGAAAGATTAGTGAGAGGTGCAGAAATAATAAAAGAACTTAAAGGGAAATAACTGTTAAGCATCATGTCTATATAAGAGCGTGCTGTTTATCTGAAAATTTCGAAGTCATTAATCGACAAACGAAAGTGTTAAAAGCATAATCGAACATTACATTTCATTAGATTGAATGAATGCACATTGGAAAGAGCTGCGTGGGTTGGTAAGGATACCTTAGTGGTCTCGTCTGAAACAAATCTTTCGACGCAAAATATGTTAAATCATGTTACCAAGAGACAAGTAATTTATATGGAAGATTCTTATACGGTTTCAGGTTTTCTTGATATGAAAGGGAAACATTTATTTCGAGATATTCTCAAGGGTAAGAGAATAGTGGCTTTTGGAGAGACAACAGATATAGACTATATTATAACACAGAGACGGAGTGGGGGAGATTATATTGTCAGTGGCAAATAAGATGTAATGCAGGAGAGCGAGACAGAGAGGGAGAGACAGAGACACAGAGAGAGAGAGAGACAAAGAGAGTGTTTGTGTGTGTGAGAGAGAGAGAGAGAGTGTGTGTGTGCGTGTGTGAGGGAGAGAGAGAGAGAGGGAAGGAGGCATAAATAATAATAATAATGGAATGTCATTAATGTAAGATAAATTTAGTTTATTATTAAAATAAGAATCAAGACAAAATAACGTTCCCTCTGTTCTATGATGTTGTTTATCGTTAATCAACCAAATGTATTAATGGTAATATTAAAGGCAATAATACTTTAATGATAATACTAGAAGTGATAATACCACAAATAATGATAATAGTAAAAGTTGTGATAACTCTAATACGGATATTAGCAGTAATGATATCTCTAATATTATTCTGGGGTAGTTCAGCCATGATCAACTCTCTTTGTTTTTAGGACAACTGTGTACGATACGAAGTGTATTATTTAAAGTGGATTTGGCAGATATTCCGGACCAGCTGTTTGACCGGAGAGATGTTTCTAGGTTGGCATGTATTGTTGTAGAGACCAGTTAGAAACAGGATATAAATGGTTTGACTAAGTCTGTTGAAAATGAAACGCAATAGGAAATGCAAAAGTGAGTTTTTTTAAATTACAGTTAGAAAATCTCATTTGAAGGTTTTATCCCTAGAGTACTGGCTTTTATTATAACATATTAGCATAGAATACTGTTACTGGTGGAGTTGGGATTTGTAAAAATAACGAGACCAAAACAATATATCTCAAGTACACCTTGTATAAAGGATTAATTTATAAAATTAATATATTTAACGATACTACAAAGATTCTCTCTCTGAGATTTTGTAGAGAAAGCAATGCCACGTACGTGCATGCCGTGCGCACACACACACGTACGTACGCATACACACACGTGCGTTCAAGCATTTATGCATTCCATTGGGCAATTTATCTGTAGGAGATAACTAAGGGCATCCAAATGATTTTAAAGAAAGTGTACAGTTCTTAAATCCCCAATATACCACGAACTACGCTTAGCTTTTCTAGGAAATATTATGCATATGGTCAGTAATTGCTCCAATATATCGTCAAGATACTACTTCTTGCATTGTGAAATATTGTTGTTGCTGAAACACTTTATAATATCATCTGTTAGAAGGACTCGTCTGGAATAGATTTAATATCGTGTTATAGAATGCACTTACACGAAGACAAGGAATATTTCATGAGCACTCACTTTAAAATGTCCGCCAAACATGCCTGATATAATTACTCGGTGCATGAAAGAAAAAATCATTTTGAGATATACAGATCTGTTGCTCTGCAGATAAAAACATTCCTTCCAAATATTCGGGTCTTGCAATTTCACAACCTGATTATGAATTCTCCACAGTACAATAATTATTGATTCCTTTTGATACGCTATCAAATGACTTGTGGCAATCTGGAATATTCAAAGAGTTCTAGTGAAGAACATGGCCAGCTGACAGAGATTTTAAAACTCCAAGTGGAACAGTAGAAATATTATATATTTTCCTAAATTGCATTAAGTAACATCTAGCAATAATTTTGTTATTTATTTCCATCTTTAGAGGAAAAATTAGAATAATTTAAAAAAGATCTCTACAAATATAAAAGCAAACATAGAGTCATGTATGAAAGAAGTATGAACATCTTTAATATGGGTGGAATCACAAAAACTGTATTTATCTAGTTCGCTGGATTCTGAAAGTGAGTGGCTTTAACTCTGAGCAGAATTTAAATAATCTCAAGGAATACACATATATACTGGAAAAGAGTTACATACGTAGATACATACAGGCACATACATTCACAAACTAATGCATACATAATTATATACATACACGGTGTGTGCAGGCGACTACTTAACGAAAGAGAGTAGTCATTGATATTTCGATGTCAAGTCACCTACAACATCAAAGCAGCAGCTGTCAGTCTTGTTGACCTTCTCTTCACATACATTCAACTAATCTTTTGCAACACTATTCATTATTATTTAGTTAGAGAATTCGTAAGTTCTCATTAAAGCATGGGGAGAGTGTCCAGCGGCATTTTTCCGGCT
Organism: Octopus sinensis; assembly: GCF_006345805.1. Classification (NCBI taxonomy): domain Eukaryota; kingdom Metazoa; phylum Mollusca; class Cephalopoda; order Octopoda; family Octopodidae; genus Octopus; species Octopus sinensis. Next base: position 53,127,469 of record NC_042999.1, on the reverse strand, counting down.
CTTTACATTCTGATTTCATATGCCACCGAAGCTGATTTCTGCCATTCACCCATTCGAGATAGATGAAAAACAGTACCATACGAACACAAGGGCCCATGTAATCAGCTATGGGTCGATGCTACAATTTGAAACCATTATTTAGTGAAGGAAGGTCTCTAAATGATAGGGTTTAATTTCTATGATTTTTTAAAACTTAACCGATGTCGGACACATCCTTTTGCTACTTATACGAATTTTATGGCAAATGTGACGAAACACATCATGAAATGAATTATTTCCCAATAAAGGAGAAACAGTTTCCAGCAACAAACGTTTAAGGTCCTTGATTGTAAGCACTTTATTCCACAAATGTGTGATTTCTGCTTTAATATATTTCTTTACTGCCCAGAAGGGGCTAAACATAGAGGGGACAAACAAGGACAGACGAAGGGATTGAGTCGATTATATCGACCCCAGTGCGAAACTGGTACTTTATTTATCGACCCCGAAAGGATGAAAGGCAAAGTTGACCTCGGCGGAATTTGAACTCACAATGTAACGACAGACGAAATACCGAAATACTCAAACATTTAATTATAAATAAAAATCACCATGGTTTTCAAACACATAAAAAATAATACATATACATAAAATTACGGAAGGTATAAATATATATATCTTCGTCGCATCTATATTTGAGCGCTTCTTTTGCAGTCCTGTAAACCTTTTATTTTTCTATAAAAAGAGACAAATATTATTTCTTGTATATATATATATATATATATATATATATATATATAAAGTTAATCCAAACAAGAAAGCACAAAAAACACAACAAAGCGAGGACGTGGAACAAATAAAGTATTATTGGACGCTCAGGAAAGAAGGAAAGAAGGAGGGTTTAACGTTTCGAGCGGTGCTCTTCGTCGGAAACATAGGAGAAAGAAAGATCCAGAGAAGGGAAGACAGAGGAAAAAGAATCGCCAACGTACACACGCGGTCACATTATATATATATAGAACGTACGTTAAATTTCAATCTACAGACTGCGGACATGATGCTGGGGCAGTAGGCCATTTACTTTGCTTCACTTTCACTAAACCTCCTCTGATGTGGGACCTTTGAATTCACGAGGGAGTTTGACGTTGCTACCCTCTACTGCGTTTCTTTCCTTGCGGTAAGTCCATCCGGGGCTCTTGACTGAAAGAGATTCGTTTAGTTTTGAAAATGACTACATCCACGACACGCAGGTGTCTCAGGCTTCGTGGGATGATATTGAAGAGCTCTGGGCCATTGAAACCCAAACTGTTGCAGTATCTGGTTCTTTATCCTAATGGCAATGTTGGGGGTTTTGGTACTTTGCAGTGGTGCCCCGACCTGCTGTTTATGTAACTGTCAATGCCAAAGTTCGGAAAAATTTAATCTAGAATTTTCTAGATGTATATTTCTGAATATCTTACCCGCCTTCGCTCCTGGGGCCCAGTCTCTCTTAGTAGTTGATATGTCGCATTGTGTGTCTATCTTGTTCGTGTAATGTCGCTGGATCACCTTGTGTTACATCATTAATTTTATACTTTTTTGTGATCACAGTTGGGAGCAGTAATCCAGACGGCTGAGAATGAAAGTTCTCCAGAGGATGGTCATGGCTTCCTTTTCACTTATTTTGAAAGTTTGAAAGACCCGAGCGCCCGCATTTTATTGGCAACCTGGTAATGTGCATCTGAAAAGATGCATCATCATTCATGTCGATTCCCAGGTCACGCACTGATTTTGGTTCGGGAATTGGAATCCCTCATGGACCAGTGTATCCTATTTGCTTTTCATTGAGCTTCTTTTGTTGGTAGCGCAGGTCTTCAAATTTTCCAGCATTAAATTGCATGTTATTTTCTTCAGCCCACCTGCATAATGCGTCCAATTCACGTTGGCGATGCACAACGCCACCAGGTTCCTGTATCCTCAGACAAACTTTTGTATCGTCTACGTAGCTAGCAAGAGTGGCTACTTGAGCGACTGTAAGCATGTCAGAGAGGGCCACTATAAATAGCGGGTACCCCAGGAACACCACTCATTATTTCTGTTTCCTCCGAGGTGGCCCCAGTGACCACCACTACCTGACTTTTATCTTTCAGAAAGTAATGTAGCCATTCTCCATGTTTTACAACTATTCCAAGATTTCGCAGCTTGCGACAAATCATACCACGATCGATTTGTCAAAGTCTTTTGCAAAGTCGAGTTATATCACGTACACATTTGTGTTGTCAAGCAGTTGCTTTTGCACCCAGTCGTAATGCTGCAAAAGGTGTGTCAGGCAGCTTCTACTTGGACGGAAACCATGCTGGTTTTCAGTTATTGACTGCGGCCATGCTGGAACACCGCCTTTATTCGAACAAATCGACCCTAGGACTTATTCGTTGTAAGCCTAGTACTTATTCTGTCGGTCTCTTTTGCCGAACCTCAAAGTTACGGGAGCGTCAACACGCCAACATCTGTTGTACACACACAGATATATACACTTATATATATACTAGCAGTATCGCCCGGCGTTGCTCGGATTTGTAAGGGAAATAATTATATAAGCATTTTTAGAGATGTAAAGTATAATAGCCATCTCAATATGGCTAACCACAAAGGGGGAGGGGTGTTACTGTAGCTTTTTACGTTCTGAGATTTAATAATAAATTTTAGAGAGTTACTTCCCTTATATATGTCAAAAATGGATTAAAAATGGGAAAAATTGATGGTAAATTTTTTTTTAAATCGTAGACTCATCGTAGACGCGCGCTAATACCCAGACGGTCTCGATATGAATCACGACTATAAGATACCCAGTTTTGGTTAAACTGCACCGCAAAATGTGGGAGTAATTAGGAATCTAAATCGTAGGAGACAGACACACAACCTCACTTTTATATATAAAGATTTCCACTATTTACATAATATTGAGGTCTCTTTCTTTCTTTTGTTATATTACTGTTTTTACCAATATACCTATATATATATATATAAATATATATATAGTTACAGAGATGTACTTGCATAGCAAGTGACTTGATCTGAGATCGTGTGCTGGAACGAAAACAGTTGCAGCGTTGAAGGTGTTTATAAGCCATTTAAGAAACACACAAAAACCGTTAGATTCACTTCAACATTTAAATTTAATTTGTCAAAATATTTTCGTCGCTTTGAGACCGCGACCTGTTAGCACGATATTTTTGTCAGTGAACAGGTTCCGGTCTCAAAGCGAGGAAAATATTTTGGCAAATTAAATTTAAATGTTGAAGTGAATCTAACGGTTTTTGTGTGTTTCTTAAATGGCTTACAAACACCTTCCACGCTGCAATATATATATACTCACATATATATATATGTATGTATATGTGTATGCATGTATGTGTGTGTGTGTGCGTGTCTGTGCTTGTGATTGTCCTCCACCACTGCTTGACAACGAATGTTGGTTTGTTTACATCCCTGTCACCTAGTGGTTTGACAAAGGAAACAGATAGAATAAGTAGAATGCTTACAAAAATAAAACTGGAGTTGATTCATTAAACTACAATTCTTCAAGGCATTGCCCCAGCATGGCCACAGACCAATGGCTGGAAAAAGCAGAAGAATAAAAGAATACATTCTCTGCTTTGGTCTTATGTTCAAGGCATGAGAAAGCTTGAGTTTACATGAGAAGGCCTACAGACCTGGTAGAAACAGCAGCAAATCTCCCTCAAATCACACCTTACTGTCTTATGTATGTATATATATATGAGCCAATGAAGGGGACCTCTACATGGTAGCTAGACCTGGTAGAAATAGCAGCCAAATTTCCCCCAAATCACACCTACTGTCTTATCTATGTATATATGTATGTATGAGCCTATGAGGGAGACCCCTACATGGCAGCTAGACCTGGTAGAAATAGCAGCCAATTTCCCCCAAATCACACCTTACTGTCTTATCTATGTATATATGTATGTATGAGCCTATGAGGGAGACCCCTACATGGCAGCTAGACATGGTAGAAATAGCAGCCAAATCTCCCTCAAATCACACCTTACTGTCTTATGTATGTATATATATATATATATATATATATATATATATATATATACAAGCCACTACGGTTATTTAATGTAAAGTCTTCCTCAAATCACTCTCGCTATTTACTCTCTTCCAAGAACATTTTCACTCACTCTTATCTCTTAGCTTGCCATACATTTTACTCATGTATCTATCAGCGTGATTGACAGAAACAAATATTACATCGCCATCGCCATCGCCATCGCATTCTATTGTCTACCTGTCAACACACCCACAGTGAATTACTTTCATTTTATTCGTTGCACACTGTGTGTGTGCGTGTGCGTGTGGTGTAAACCACATTAAGAAAAGCATTTGACATACACACCAGAATGTGAGTTTTCTGTAAATTTTGCTTAATTGGAGTTTAAATTTTAAAAACTGGACCTGGCATGACCCCATGCATTCTACTCTTAAAAATGCTAGGTAAATTGTAATTGAAGAAATCCTATATTGTAGATTTCTATAAGTGACAAAGGGAGGCAGATAAAATCTGCCTTTTATAATAATATATATATATATATATACATGCATCTATACATATATATGCATATATACATACATATAGGCATACATACATACATACATACATACATACATGCATACATACATACATACATACATACATATATTGAGTGGACATCCTCTCACAAGGCTTTGATCGGTTAAAAGTTATAGTAGCAGACACTTGTCCAAAGTGTCACTTAGTGGAACTGAACCCAGGACCATGTGGTTGGGAAGTATGTTTCTGACCACACAGCCACGCCTGCGCCTATGTATATGTATATATATATATATATATATATTATATATATATATATATATATATATATATATATATATAATATATATATATATATATATATATATATATAATATATATATATATATATATATATATATAAAGGTGACCGCACATCGCCTGTCAACTATCGCCCCGTTAGTCTTACTAGCTGCATCGCCAAACTGATGGAATCCTGTGTCAGGGAAACCCTCTGGAACTTCTGGAAGTCTCACAGCCTCATCCAGCCGTTACAATTTGGATTTATTCCTAACTCCAGCTGCTGTAATCAACTCATCGAGTTTCTTGAGGACATTACCCAAATCACTGATTGCGGATCCTGGTTGGATGTTGTTGACCTGGACTTTGCTAAGGCTTTTAACTCTGTACCACACAAAATACTTATCGTGAAACTCTCTGCATTGGGCGTAAGAGACGAACTCCATAACTAGTTGGAGTCCTTTATTTTCGGCCGAAAAGAGGTTGTCACAGTTCTAGGACAGCACTCTTCACCCTATAAGATGACATCTGGTGTACCACATGGATCTTTTCTTGGCCCCCTTTTATTTGTTGCATATGTTAATGACATAGATGCCAACTTAAAGAATGCCACAGAGCTGAAATATTCAGATGACATCAAGCTGTAACTCGAAATAAAGAGGTCAGATCCTGGACGCTATAGATCTCTATTGCAAGCAGACCTGGACACAATGCAGCAGTGGATCATAGACTGGAAACTCAAGCTGGCTGTGGACAAATGTACCACCATGCATTTTGGGAGGAGAAACCCAGCATCCACTTACTCCCTCCACAACACTAATCTCAAAAAGTCTTCGTGTGAACGTGACCTGGGTGTTATTGTCGACAGCGATTTGCGTTGGACAAAACACATCGCTAAAATTGCCAAGAAGGCTGAGGGTGTCTTGGCATCACTCACCAAGTCCTTTGTGTGCCGCTCTCCGGCTATCTATCTGCGGCTTTATATAGCTATGGTAAGACCTCACCTGGATTTTGCATCACCGGTCTGGAACCCCTATCTTGCCCAGGATATTAATCGTCTGGAAGCCGTTCAGCGACGTGCAACCAAAACGTTAACACGCCGGGCGAAAAGCGTAGCCGTATTTCGTCTGCCGTTACGTTCTAAGTTCAAATTCCGCCAAGGTCGACTTTGCCTTTCATCCTTTCGGGGTCGATAAATTAAGTACCAGCTAAGCACTGGGGTCGATGTAATCGACTTAATCCGTTTGTCTGTCCTTGTTTGAACCCTCTGTGTTTAGCCCCTTGTGGGTAGTAAAGAAATAAGTATTTCGTCTGCCGTTACGTTCCGAGTTCAAATTCCGCTGAGGTCGACTTTACCTGTCATCCTTTCGGGATCGATAAATTCAGTACCAGTTACGCACTGGGATCGATGTAATCGACTTAATCCGTTTGTCTGTCCTTGTTTGTCCCCCCTATGTTTAGCCCCTTGTGGGCAATAAAGAAATATGAAATATAATACTGAGTGAAATTACAAATATTTTCATATATTTTCATTGACGGTTACGCATTGCTATTAATATAATTTTAGCAACATCACAGTAACTACCGCCACAAGAAAACTTATTCATTGAAATATTTGCATAAAACTTTCCAAATACTAATTATCCCTCGGTTTCTGTTTGATAATTCAATGTTTTATGTTGTGTCTTATTAACTGATGCTTTTATTCTATGTTCAGTTTTATTGTATTTTGCCACAGAAAATGATTTTATATGTTTGTTCTCCTCCAGTGAACCATGTCGTTGAGGACATCTTAAGCAAATATTTCTATCTGAGTGACGAAGTGCTTTGATTGAATTATAAATGTTCTGAAAATAAGTCAATAGAAAGATGATGGAAAAATAATTAAAACATTTCTGAGTGAAAATAAACTTCGTTCATAATTCAGATAATATGAGATGAGATATCCTCGGACGCACACGGTGCTGGAGAGGTTCTACATTGCTACCAAGAGCTCCTGGATGCGAATGTTTTTTAGTTCGATGGAGGTCTTGACAGTAGACTTAAGACTAAATGTTCGTTAATGTACTTATCACGTGTTAATTGGTTACGTTCAGTAAAGAAAAGCTACACACAATGTGAAGTAGACACATCTATGGTAATCAGGGACAATTTATTAAATGATTACATTACAAATTATCTGTTTTTACCGAAGAAAATTTAAGGATCATTTGAATAGTTGTCTTAGCCAGGCATTAAGATTTAGATGTGTAAGATGAGGAGATGAGTATATGGCATGTTCTTCCTTTTCCCTAGAGAATCATGTATGTGATAACAAATGACTATATTAAAAGGAAAAATGAATGAGTCACAAAAGAATTATAAAATAGAGAAATATTACTTTGATTACACAAAAAAAATCTAAACAGTCAAAAAACTTTTCAGCCAGCGAACCGACTCGTGGGATCGTGAAAGAACGATGCGATTTCTATGTAATCGTTTCACCTGCCAGAAATAAAAGTCCGTTCTAATTAAAAACCCACAGAGTCGTTTTTAATAAGAGGTGTAATTTAATGAGAAGATATAGTCCTTGTTTGAATGGTTGATGAAAAGATGTAATTGTTAAGATCGGATGACCTTTGATCAGTTTTTGCTCAATCCCACCCACTGTGAGTCTAATCTGACTCATTAATGTTTTGCTTTTTATTGACGGGAATTAGAAATATTTATTTATTTTTCCATTTCCTAAGGATAACGGAATTATACAGAATCTGTCATTGATCATAACCGACAAACCAGGTTTTGGAATTCCCCCAAGCTAATGACAACTGCAAATTGCTGTTAGACAGGGAAGTAGCGTGAAATAATTTGAATGACTTACCAGACATCCCCTACAGACGCAGCTTATTTCACCATTAATGTTGATCAACTTTCATATCCACTCGATGCTACACGCTTGCTGAATATAAGTAGAAATCTTAGCATTCAAAGAGAATCAACACTAATTTGGAAAATATAAAACCCAAGAGAAAAGTAAGAGAGGAAAAACAGTCGACTCTCTATAGTTTTGGATTGGTCGTACTGATGTTTATATCGTCAACATCAATCGGTTAGAAATATAAGCGTAAACGGCATCAAAGGTAAACAAAAGAACTATGTAAGTAGCAGGGTGGATACGAGAACGATGTGATAAGAAGCTCCACCTGGTAATAGGAGTTTTAAAGTTAATTGGAAATGGAGATCAGTAAAGCATATATTTGATGACCACATCAATGTTATATTAGAAACGGCGGAACTGATTAAAGTAAATCTGAGGGGAAAGTCAACAAACTGGAAGGTATGAAACGAGAATGGAACTCTTCAAACTGAACAAAACTTAGCAAACCTAAAAGGAAAAAAAAAACCTATAAACTTCCATTCCAGCAAATTTAGTTTAGAAATATATATTTCCAGAGGAGACGTAAATAAGACAAGGCAAAGCCATCAGATTTGAAGATGACCCAGTAACTGCAAAAAAAAAGGAGGAGAGAGAGCAGACAGACAGACAAAGACAGACAGAGAGACAGAGAGACAGAAAGACAGAAATTGAGAGAGAGAGAGAAAGAGAGAGATAGACTGACAGACAGAGACACAGAGACAGAAAGACAGACAGAGACAGAGAGACAGAAAGACAGACAGAGACAGAGAGAGAGAAAGTGAGAAAGAGAGAGACAGACAGACAGACAGACAGACAGAGACACAGAGACAGAGACAATGACAGAAAGATAGAGACGGAGTAACAGAGAGAGAGAAAGATAGAGAGACAGACAGACAGAGACAGAAAGACAGAGAGAGAGAGAGAGATAGACAGACAGAGACAGGGGAACAGAAAGACAGAGAGAGAAAGAGAGAGGGAGTGACAGAGAGAGACAAGAAAGCAGAAATTGCCTGAAAGTTTCGTGTTTGTCATTGGTGATAAAAAAAAAGGCAATGACTTTAGCCATAGAATACCTCTACAGAGGACAGTTTATGCAGGGAACCAGAAAATCACGACTGCCCTCCGCCAATACTAATTCTTATATGTACGTGAAGTTACGAAAGTGGCGGTCTTTTATGGTCGAAAATGAGTGTCACCTCTGCCATAAAACAGTTCTTGTCTGCGGTTCGAAAAGTCTTCTGTGTTTCGGTAATCAATGAAAATCATAACGGAAAATGTAAACACTTCAACGTGGGTCTTAGGCCAGTCTGGAGGAACGAATAAGATCACAGCTGCTTCCGGTTTTACTATACCTTCAGTGCACCTGGAATAATGGAAACGGCAGTATTTCACTGTTTCAGGTGTACAGAATAACCAAGCCAATAAAAGAATACGGTTTTATCCAATGCTGGAAATCTGTCAGTGGTGAACTACACTATCTTACCCATTAGATGCAGATAATAGACGAGAGCAAGGACTTTTAAGGGAGAGGGAGGATTACGCACATTAGACTTTATGTGCCCATAGCACAATATGCTCACTGGCAAGATGTGCCAAGACAACTAAGCTTACGTAAGAGGAGAGAAGTTTGCCGAAATGGCTGATGGGATATTTCGACACCGTAGCACTAACTTCGTGCTTAAGGAGTTATCTCAATGGTTTGCTTCTTTCCCGGCATTAACATATATAATCATTTGTTCTATTTACTTATACTGACCTGCTGACCACAAAATAGTGTCAGTGGAGACACACAAACAAATACACGCAAACACACACACACACACACACACACACACACACACACACACACACACACACACACACACACACACACACACACACACACACACACACACATACATACATACATAGTGTAATTATGTAGTCAAGAGTGTATAGCCATAAACTACTCAGAACTCATCTGCTTTTTGGAAGGTAAGGGTTTCTTATTCTGCTTTGGTTTATAAATTCAGACTTTCAATCCTATAACATTTTTAAATTGTTGAAAAGTATGAAAGTAGAGCTCATAATAACACTTAGGTCCAGAAAGAAATCTTTGTTTTCTTTTCAAATCCATTCGCAACCTGCGAAATGATAATTGTTGTAATGAACGCATATAAATGTTGACATTTTTCAGATGTTATGGGTTTCGTGTCAGCCGAAACAATCTTAAGCAGGATCGATAAACGGAGAGTACTGAAACATTTGATATATTTCACTGTTGAATTGATGCCAGGTATATTACTTTACGAAATAAAATAGATAAGAAACCACCTGTAGCTCATTTAAGTTTTTCGAAACGTATTGTATGACTAAAAATGTACATCACATTGATCAAGAGAGAGGGAATCTAAAACATAAGTATATGTTCATACGCACAAATATACACACGTACACACACACTCACACACACACATACACGTACGCATACACACACGCACGCACACAAATGTGCATCTGTACATACTCACATACACGCAGTTACATATACTCGTAGACACATATATGTGTATGTGTTTATGTATGTGTATGCATTAGTGTGTGTATGTTTACTCACACACATAAAACAAATATACACACCACATCTCGTGTCTTATTGGTGCACATCACATTTTACATTTGAGCAAGTTCGTAAAAAGCCTTACTTCGAAATTTCTCAATGTTTCAAAGTAAAGAGCATACGCATATTTCATTTGCCTCATTTCTGTACACACACACATACACACACACACACACACACACACACACACACACACACACGCATACACATACATACACACAATCTCTCACACTATTTCCTCTCCCTCCCCTTTACCGCCACCCTCTCTCACACACACTCACATCACTTTAAAATGAAGTGTTCGGACACTCTGTTCTCAGGTCTCCGATCTACGAATTCAAATTTAAGAAATGAAAAATTTCTAGTGCAGTGAATCGGCAAATAACGAAATGAACATCAATAAAACATAACCATTCTGTGGTATACTTGCTTAATGGGGATAAAATTAAAGAAATACATAAGTTTTGAATATCAGTGATATTTTTGTAATTTCTGCATTTAACTATTTGAGTTCTCGACTTTTTCTGTTAGATTTTTCTTATAACGATTTTGCTAGAATATCACTTTGGTAATGACTTGGAATTCCAGCGTTTAATATGATGAATTTATTTTAGGTACATTCATTTCAATGTTAGTTATCTGATTTTCTCTTTGCATAAACAGCTTGTAATTAAATCATTTTCTCTGAGTTTATCTTTACACACGCAAGCGATCTATTGCTTTTTCTACGTTTGTCTTATCTCACTGTTCCGAGGAACGGTTTCATGTTTTACTATTCATATTTTATTTGGTGAATTGAAACTCCGAGTAGAAAATTTGGAAAAAATTACTATTTTTAAATCTCACAAGATGAGATATTCAGCAACAGTACTTTGGAGTAAAATTTGTTCATCAACATAGCATGGCAGTCCAGGTTTAGGACGAATGTTGCTGTAATTTAGCCCCAGTAGACATATCTATACAACACGATCTGTGTCCTTATATTTTCCAACAAGGGAATCTAGCACCCCCACTCAGCACAAAACAATATCTGTGTATCGGGATTTCCGGGTTATTTCCCTTCATCAGCACAGAATAATTGTTCGAAATATATAGTTTTCAAAGTGACAACTATTCACTGATTTATAAATATGTCTATTTCCAACTTAATGAAATATATTTTAGAGTAAAGTTTATTTGCCAACATAACGTGGTAGCCCTGGTTAGGACGAATGTCACCGTTATTTAGCCTTTCAGAATCGCGGATATTTTTTCTCTATTGTTTATATCGAAGCCTTTTCATTTAAGTAAGATATGCACCTAGGTTCAGAAATAAAGGCGATGTACGATTAGGGTGTTTTTGAAGTTCATGAGAACAATTGAAGTGACAAGAGGTGAAATAAGAGGATCACGAAAGCGTGGGTGGGGAAGGGCCAAGGTCAACGAGATCCCTGTAGTGGAGGTTATTACAACGAAAGAGAAAGAGAGAGGAGAGAGAAAGTCAGAGAAAAGATAGGGTGTCTGTGGGTCATATACAAGAAAGATTACGAAAATGAGTGTGTGTTAGTGCGAGAGTGAGAGAAAGAGACAAAGAGAGAGAGAGAGAGAGAGGGAGAGAGAGAGAGAGAGAAAGAAAGAAAGAAAGATAGGTAGAAAGATAGGGAGAGAAAGAAAGAGAAAGAGTATGAACGTTATCAATAAAATGTTGGGAGAGAAAAAAAAGTTTCCATGCATGAAAGTGATGAAGTTTCTCTAACACACACCTTCCCTATTCAATTAATCACACATTACAACTTTCAGTCTTTCTCCATCTCTTTCTCTCTCTCTCTCTCTCTCTCTCTCTCTCTCTCCTCTCTCTCTCTCTCTTCTCTCTCTCTCTCTCTCTCTCTCTGTATTTGTCTCTCCCTCCCACTCTTTGGTAAAGAATCGTCGAAGAAAAAAGAAACGTTTTTTCAAATATTCAGGAAAACGTCAACCGTTATATATGATTGTATGTAGGTCATTACTCAGTTTATTTCAAGATTTGTTGCCAATAGAGAATGAACAGGTTTCTAACCTAGATCCAAGGCTCCTCCATTGGAATTTCAACAGCAACAACAGGGTATTCTTCTTTGTATGTATGCATGTATGTATGTATGTATGTATGTATGTGCAGATTTTTATGTTCTATGTATGTATTCCCATGCATATGGTTGCATATATAGACATGCTATTATATATTTAAATGATAAAACGTCTTGAAAGTTTTACAGATATTTTACAGTTCCAGTGATGGATTGGATCTATAGTCTTCGAATTAGCTTTCTCATTTCTGGTTTTGAGAAGCGTGATTACTCAAGAGTGGTATTTAGGCAGTGTGTTACATATCCCAGAGGAACTCCACGGAGTCTGCATCAGTATAAACCTGAATTTGTAATCTGAATAGAGTAACTGCAGATTTCGCAATAGTTCAGCATAGGTGTTCTCTTTTTGCTAATCTTCAACTTAGTGTTAACATCTGCTGGTCACCAAAGTTCCACAGCTGTGCAAAGTTTCTCTCCTCAATTCCAAATCATTATATCTGGTCTGTTGTGCTCTCATTTTATTGAGGTCTTCACTGGTACATTCTACTAGTATTCCTTTTCATTATGAGTGGCTATGGCTTCTGTCATATTGTGGGTTCTTATTCCTTTGTACTCGGGGTTATCCTTCCGACGGATTTCATTATAGAATGTCCTAGCTACAACGTCATGCCTCATCGGTAGATAATACAGTGATGACATTTTCGAACAACTGCTTAAGATGTGGATGATATCTTCAGTGTGAACCCCATAAACTCTGCATCAGTTGTCACATTTTACGGCTTTTCCTGCATCTCTATCTCTTTTGTGCAGCAGGTACTTTGTTGATATTTCCTGTTCATGGATTGCAAATGCATACCCTTCAAAGTGAGAGGCAGTAATCTGTCTATTGGTTCATGATAGACTTCTCTGATGATCGCTGTTACTATCATCACCGAGCTGTCTACTAACATCTCCATGCATAGTCTTCTGCTCATATAGTCTCATCCTTTCATCTGATGATACGTTGCGGTAGAGTCGTGCGACTTCTTTGGGCAAGTATCCTAGGTTAGCAGACAAAGAATGTTGCTCGAGGAAGTACTGTCCAAGTCTTATGACGCTCACAGCTTCATGTATGCAAACTTGCTCAAGGGATACACTTCGACACTATCCGAAGGGATATGATGCGACGTTCAAAGGCATTTCGGATTGATGTTAGCCTCTCCCGCCTTGTTTTCGTTTTAGAGAGAGGCGGTCTACGTCACTGTGGAAATTATGTGTACTTTTTTGGGTTTCTCGGTATGTATGTATGTATGTATGTATGTATGTATGTGCGTGTTTGAACGAGTATATATATATATATATATATATATATATATATATATATATATATATATTATATATATATATATACATATATACCGGAGTAAACACATAAATATGAAACAAGGTGAAAAAGGAAGAGTACTCAAATACCAGTGATAGAGTAATATGCTTTATTTAAAGCAGCAAAAAATTCAACAAAACCTGTTACTCTGAGTTTCACGTTGCCGTTCATCGGACAGTTTTTGCTAGAATAGAACCGATATGTCAATTCTATCCAGAGTCTGGATAGAATTGACATATCGGTTCTATTCTAGCAAAAACTGTCCGATGAACGGCAACGTGAAACTCAGAGTAACAGGTTTTGTTGAATTTTTTGCTGCTTTAAATAAAGTATATATATATATATATATATATATATATATATATATATAACAATCTTAATTCAGTTTTCATCCCCACTGTCCAACGAACGGTAACGTGAAACTGTGAGTAAAAGTCCGTGATAATTTTGCAGCTTTAATAAAAAGTATATTACTCTACCTTTGGTATTCGAGTACTATTGTTTCTGCTTTGTTTTGTACTTATGCGCTCATCTGTATGTATGGAGTGTATATATATATATATATATATATATATATATATATATATATATGCATGTATATCTATTTATCTATCTATCTATCCATCCATCTATCTATCTATCTATCTATCTATCTATCTATCTATCTATCTATCTATCTATCTATCTATCTATCTGTATATATATATATATATATATATATATATATATATATATTATATATATATATATAATATATATATACATATATATATGGCGGTGCTCCAGCATGGCCGCAGTCAAATGACTGAAACAAGTAAAAGAGTACGAGTATAAGCGTATTTTAAGATTTATTTGTATATCACAAGAAAGATATGCTTCCAAATAATCAGTAGAAAGTAAGAGCAATAGTTAAATTGATTCTTAAAACGGCTTTTTTGATCTAAAAGATTAAAAGGAATTCAAATCAATTCTGATACCAAAAGATAACTTTTCACTGTTCTTGAAAGGAATGGTAGTCGAATATTAAACGTTTTGTAATGAATCGGTGTGTATAGTTAACATCTATAAATTTGCGTCAAGGGAACAGCAAATTCCATCATCTTGCAGATGTGAATGACCTATAGCAAACAGTGCGCACTTGTTTTAAATACAGAATGGCTAAACATATTTCCGCCTCATAGATACACAACTGTAACGTATTAGGAATCTAATTTGATGATTCTGTAGCTGAATTACTTCTGTTAGGGTTGTAAATTCTTACCATACTGCGGGGACTTGAACTGTATCTTGTCAGTTAGTATCGTTATGTTTCTTAGATAATAGCCGATGTAAATGTAACTTCGGAGAGAGAGAGAGAGAGAGAGAGAGAGGGGGGATCAAAAATAAGATATAGAATGAGTTAAAGTGCAAGTGATGGGCTTGGTGGAAGACAATAAAGAAATTAACGCTACATAGACACGGTGAGGGAGAAATTATCACACAGATAATGGTGGAAGAATAGAAGATCGACGAATACATGATGGAGTAAGAAATACTTTACTTTAAAAAATTTGTATTCATTTTGTCATTTTGTATAGTCATCCAGAAATTTGATAAAAGTTAAATTATTATTATTGTATCTCTGTCACATTTCCTGTTATTAACTGTAGGGGGCACAAGTATACTTCTAAAGTTACTGGTTATATAATGGGTAACAGTATAGCACTGATAATAATACCCACTGTAGGGCAATGACAGGAAAAATATTAATTATTATAATCGCCCAAGTTTTCTGTAGTTATTGCATTAAAAGAAAATATTACATAATCCGGAGTATTCGATGACCACGTGCCATACGCCTCCTAAACAATTCAGGCTCACAACACATACATTCACTGCAACAATTTCTTTTTAACACCAATCTTTTTAACACCAATCAAAGAAGAAAAGGATCCCATCACCATCAAACGAAACCTGGACGATTTCTTCAAGGGAGCTAAGCTACCTAGACTCATCACAGTGATACATCTTCAAGGAAGAACAAATCCTTACTTGAATGAACCATGATACCACAGAACTTGATTTAGAATCGACTGAACAAATACAATCAGGTTGTGCTATTAAGACAGACATGATGTGGGCCAACCTTAGGCCGAAACATATCTCAGATATGAAGTACAAACATATATGGGTTTATAAAAACATTATTAATAGTATATATGAGGTGAATAAAAGCACATTTTAGGTTACTAGAAGAACCGGATAAAGAAGAATAGTAAATGTTGAACGAAATTCGAATACTTGGTGAGATTGAAAGAAAGAATTTCTATAAGTGTGTGCTTTAAAATGTGGACTCTATCAAAAGGGCAATATAGAGCATATAACAACACTCACATTAAAAAGGTTTTATTCGTAAAAAAATCAAATATTTGCTTGTTGAATCGTCTGCACTATTCATAGACGTGTACCAAAATATGTTTGATGATTCAAAAGGGAAAATCAAAATAACATCGGAAAAAAATTGGTTCAGCATAAACCATGTAGGAGTAGAGCAACAGAGAATGCATATTTGATTGCCAGGAAAATATAATTTGATGCAATGTTAGAAAATATTCCTTCAATACTAAAAGCAGGAATGAAAATGAAAAAAATATTAAACAAGAAACAAAAAAATATTGCCTCAAGTTTGACAACCAATACTTCAAAAAACCAATCGGAAAGAAACATACAAACGTGACCTGAAAAGCAATCCAATAAAAATACATTGAGATCCATAAGGTAATTTGCTTGAAGAATGTTCTCTGTGGGAAGTTATTCTGAATTTCTCGCAACACAGATGCACACACACACACACACACACACATATATACGCGCGCGCTACATGTTTTATTAAACATACGACTGTGTCTAAGTTTTAGGTTTTAGATATTAGATTTTTCGTATTCCATTTTTTGTATTCCTTTTTAATGTTTAAATAAAAGTTCGAAACATATTTTTTTTTATTGTTTTCTGACATTCGCCGGCTCATTTTTTAAAGATTAGGACATATTTGGCGCCTGTTTTCTTTATTATATATATATACTGACTGAATAAATCTAAATATTGTTTTGTGCTTGCTTCAAACGCCAGCAGTCACGTGTTAATTTGTTTGTTGCCGTCAAATTTCTGCTTCATTTTACGCAAGCATTCGGTTTTTATGTAGCCACGTGTTAACTTTTTGATGTGTGTGGTGCTTGTGTATTTATTTTGGCATTGGTTACCATATGAGTATGGCTTACATGATAAATCTCTTTGTTTTGGGAGGACTTCTACAGAGAAGGCAAACATTCTCCAATAGTATTTTTCTATCTAATTTTGTTTTGGGGTGTATAGTTAAACTGTTTAAAATATATCATTGTAAATGCATCATGGTCCTCCGAAGCTAACGTTTCTACCAGCTCACCGCCTGTAAGTACGTACGTACTGACCATAATTATGGTTGTTTGTTGAGAACGCAGCACCACACGCGTCAATAATACTGCAGGCTTCCACAGGTGTCTCATGGAGGCGTAACGATGCACGAGACATACGCGAGACGCACGCGATACACCTCGTGAGTACCTTAAGCGCGCACCTCTGTATAGTTAGGCTTATCCACTGCGGTGATAATTGCTGGCTGAGTATACCATCACGTTAGCATTCAGCGATTATTCACTAGAAATTCAATTCGTATCAACAAATTCTTCCGATCACGCTTTTATTGGTAAGTGTTTGGTTGATACTTTATGCCTTTTAGTTGTTCACTTAAGATCCTTATTGCCATATTAACTCCTCAAAGTAAATCAAACCTTACCGAAAGAGGCTTTTCGTTGGTTTTGCATTCTTATAATAAACAAAGAAGAAGACTGCAGCTCGACAATAGTTGTCTGGCGCGACTGCATTTGAGTCATCTCGAGCTGATGACAGAAAAGCAACTTCAAAGGTCGCATTAACATTTTCAGCCTTGTACACTTTTTGCATTTAAAATTCTTAAGTAAAATTATTCGTACAATTTCTGTGGTACGTCCAAAAAATCTTTAAATCATAAATGCTTCCAAGCAAGTAAAAGGTTTGAACTTTCATTATTGTTAAGTGTTACATTAAATATAAACGACTTATGTAATTTCAGAGAGAGAGAGGTGGGGAGAGAGTGCGTATGAAGAGTAAAGCACAAAAACTCCGAAACCCTATTTTTGTTAAATGTTTCAATATCAACACTGCCTTGTACTTCGGTCGAAATAATAATGGTAACTGAAAAATAAAAAAAAGGGAAAAAAAACTAGAAACCGACGCCATATAACATTGTCTTCTGAAAGAGCTTGTTCCTCTCTGCTTACCTTCATTAGATTACAAAGCGATGTATCAAGACTTTTCAGAGCTATTCTAGCACAGACTCAATACATGCACACGTAATTCCGAGAATATTTTTTCTTCGGTTGTTGTTTGTTTATTATAATCTGGAGATATTTCCTTAGTGTTTTCATATTCATTTTTATTTCTCTTCTTTTCTACTCTATTTACTTTTGCTATAGAAACCAATGAAAATATTTCAATTAGCCCTTGATACCAATTAATTCTCTAAAGAACTGTTCAATGAATTCAATGCAATCGGAGAATTACCTTTGCTTGGTAGTCTGGAGAAAATGCCTGAGGATTGCGAAATATCGATCACCTGAACACTTGGACAATAATAAACTCCCTCTATTTCTCTCTTTCTATACTTCTATTTCTAGACCCCCCTCTCTCTCTCGCTCTCTCTCTCTCTCTCACTCTGTGAGAACCAGTGTCTGCATTCTTATATACATAAGAAAAGGTGTAAATATATACATGCACATTGCATACATTGACGTCGCATAAATATGTAGCCTAGTAAATATGTATATGCTTTAATGTTTTGCGTTAGTATATATATATCAGTTTGTTTATTAGTAGAGGGGTCGCGCTGCGTTATGTCCAACACATATTCAATATGCGTTTTACACGGATATATAATACATGTGCATAATAAATATTTGTGTAGAGTTCCTGAATCGTAAATATCTGTGTGAAAGTAATGCATATAAATGGTTACATATATACGCATTAATTCATAGTTGTTCATACATATCGTGTCCAAAGTCTGGTTATTTAATATATATGTATGTCTATGCTTGTGATAATTTGTGTGTGTTCTTGTTTGTCTGATATTCCTATTTCATACAATTCTATCTCGTTACAAGACACGCCCTTCATTGTATTGGTGTTCCTATGTTCTTTCGGTCTAAATTACTGTGCTTCCATATCGTTCGTGTTTATCGTTGTCTCATATTCAGTTGATGTTTTGCTTTATTAATCTATTTATCTATTTCTCTATCTAGCTATCCATCTATCTTCCTACACATTTCTGTACACACCAACTTTCTCACCTATATATATATATATATATATATATATATATATATATATATATATATGTGTGTGTGTGTGTGTGTGTATGTGTGTCTGTGCGTGTGTGTGTGTATATACGTACTTACATGTATAAGTACATAGGAATATATATATATTTAATTATATATACATATATATATATATATTCCTGTGTACTTATATATGTATGCACGTACGTATATATGTATGTATATATATAAATATGTTTAATTATATATACATGCATGTGTGTGTGTGTCTATCGATCTCTTTGTCTCCCCCCCCCCTTCCCGACACTGTTTATATATTCTTTCTGTCTCTGTCTCTGTATACACAACTTTGACATTCTTCTAAGGTGTATTTCATCAATAACTTGTTCGTCTTTGCTGATTTCCTTCTCTTCTCTTCCCGTTTATTATGTTGCTGTGTTTTGTTCCTTGTCTCCATCTCTGTGTTGCAGTGTATTTGTTTATCTCTCCACACATGTGTAGGTGCCACTGTTTTCATTTCATTTTAGCTTTTTTTTTTATGGCGAATTCGATTGTTGTTCGTATTAAATGTCAGAGTTTGCTTCCTCCGTGAATTTATCACCGTATATATGAACACGTTATTGTGTGAGCACCTATACGTCTCTGGAGGTGTGTATCTGATGAATTATACCTGTATATGTGTGTATGCTTGAATGTCTGAGAGTGGTGTGTGTATGGCATTATAGGTATATATAATACATATATGTGTGTGTGTATTTATATATACATACATACATATATATATACATATGCATATGTATGTATCTCTCTCTCTCTCTCTCTCTCTCTCTATATATATATAATATATATATATATATATATATATATATATATACTATATAACCTGTGACGTTCTTCCTCATGTTTGAGGTAACAGTCTACGCTGCATATTGATGCTAAATCGTGTTGACTTCAATGCCGCTCCGTTCTATTATTGCGTGACTCTGTCCCTGTATTTCACAGTATGCCATTATGTATACATATATGGTGATGCGCATGTATTTGCTTAGGTGCGTGTAGCCTTGCATGTGGTAAAGTCAGTTATTATCGCCTATGGCAAAGTGGCAGAGATTATAAGCCGATCAAAAGAACTGCTAAAATAAAATCGATGAAAAGAATATTATGTTACCAAAAAGGGTAACTGAATTAAGAATAGGATCAGCTTATACAGACAGAACATTAAATATCTGTTAATTAGTAGAAGATTTGGAGTAATTTATAGCCGAAATGAGAGGAAACACGTAAAGAATTGCATGTTGAAATTAAAAACAACGATGTCCTTCAACGACAAGAATAATGCCGTGTTGATGTGGCATAACGTCTCTCTTCATGCAAGGATAGAATATATATATTCACCTTACAGGAACTGCCTATCATAGCATAGTGAGTGACTTGCTTAGAATACAAGAGAGAATTATATGTCGACGTTTTGCAGGCTTTCCAGCACAATATCGACCTGTGTCACAATGAGTCTTTTATATTGGTTAAATTTACTTTCACTGATTAATCTATTTCATTTAAGAAAGTTAAAGGTTAATAAATGCGAATAATGCTTTCAAAATGGTATATTTGTATGCACACATACACACGCATACACAACACGCGCACTCGCACAAACACATAATGTAGACTGTAGGCGTTAGATATAAACAAGGGAGACATTATGGAGGCAGAGAGGTGTAACTTTCCCAATTAGTTTCATCCAATTGTGAACTTTAATTTATTCTTTACTGATACGGTTCTTGTGTTTATTTATTAATGTTCTGCACTCACTCTGGTTTTTCCAAATTTTGCTGTAGATATAATTGATGGCATATAACAAGCAGGCTATTATCGGAATTTCGCTTTATGCAGCACACTTTTATCTCTCAGTATGCACATGGTTACCTAAGTATATGTGCATATAGGTACCTACTGATTTATGTAGATAGTTACCTAACATAGTATGTAACACTTGTACAATAATAAACATATATGTGTGTGTCTGTATGTATATATATATATGGCTAATGCTTTATGCATTTAGCAGCAGTAACTCTGCTTTCCAACCACATATTCAACGGATATTGACCAGTTATTTCCATGTTTCACGAATTCATAATGCCTAAACCAGGACTAATTTCAAATCTTACATATCTAAAATTACAGTTATACTACATACTATTTCAAGGGCCAGAAGGCATTTTGAATAATATCTTTAAGAGATTAGCATATGTTTATACCTGATCAATGTACCTATCGAAATCGGATTACATGCATCAACTTCGATGTAGTCCACGTTACTTTTCATCTAGTCGCAACGCAAAAAGTTATCGGATCAATAGCTATCTTTGCAGAAGGATCACGCGAGCAAATTATTTCAAATAACATATTATATACTCTTGACATTTGTCTCTTTAAATCGGTAGCAGTTCTAAAATAACTCTTTCCTATGTAATATCCCATTACAAAGTAAAAAGCAAAAAAGAATCCCATTACGATCGGCTTCAGGACTAAGTGAGACACAAAATGATAAAGAGCAGAATATATTAATATATATATATATATATGTGTGTGCATTTGTGTGTGTGTGTGTGTGGTGTGTGTGTGGTGTGTGTGTGTGTGTGTGTGTTTATGTATATATATATATCTTCTCTATATATAAGACTGAAATGCGTTTTTACCGCTTGGATCGCTTTCAAGGCCACTACATCCCGTCCGATTCACTCCAAAATTTACAGGGACATGTAAAATGAGGTGACGATGCCCGTGGGCTACCTTAGAAATTCCTATCTTAGAAAGTGTCGTTGCTAGGGCCAAAAACCCACTTTGACAAGTCCACTCTCGTTCGTTAATGTATCTGTCTTCCTCAACTCACTCTCGCTATTTCCTCTCTTCCCAGCACATTTTCACTCACTCTATTTCCTACCTTCCCATAACTTTCACTTATGTATCTGTCTGCATTCATAGAGAGAATTATCATCGCCACCACAAACACATTACAACAAATATTATGAATCTCGCCATTGCATTCTATTGTCTGCCTGTCAACGCGCCGATCGAGCAAATACAAACAGAGCACACCAACGAGCGTTCGTGTTCTGGTGATAACGTAGATTTTTCGTATCTATTACATTTTAACATTTATTTAGAACCCTGCAAATTTTTCGTGCTAAATTTTCATTTTTTACTACTTTATTATTTTTTTCTTAAATTGATGCTTTTATTAAAATTAATTCTAATTGTCTGGGTCAACAGTTCGTTTCCTCCGAGGATATGGAAATTCCTATTACCCGTCAGAGAAATAACTCCAGCAGCTCACAACTATTTCAACAAAGACAAGGTTACCTGCTTACCAATCGAATTCAGCGTCAACGCTCACGTATGAGAGACACTCCAACACACACACACACACACACACACACATATATATAATATATATATATATAATGTGTGCATTATGTGGTCGGTCGGTTCAGCTGAAAATATGCAGACCTATGTTAAAAGTGCTGGCAAGTTTGCATGACAACTATTTCTTTTCCTCAAATGAAACGCGTGACCTCTAGGACAAAATTCCTCATCTTATAAAATGTGGCCCCAGTACACCCGAATGAAATCGGGTTATATTAACCAAAATGTGAAAAGGGGTCTAAATGGGGCTGGAAGGGGATTAAAATTTAAAGGAGCGGGTGTTTACGAATTCTCTGTTACATCAAGCTAAAAAATTTGCGCCAGCCTTTTAATCGTCAATGTGTTGCCGTCCATGATGAAGAAGTTTTGAATGCTTGCCATGGTGAGTCTACTGTCGTGAGAAAGAAACTTGGTGTTTAGGGATTTTCTTTTACATCAAGTTCAAAATTTTACGCCAGCCGTTAAACTGTCAATACGTTGCTGTCCGTCGTTAAGAAATGCCAGCCATGGTGACTCTACTATCCTCACATTCTATATAAATTGCAGCGTGGAAGGTGTTTGTAAGCCATTTAAGAAACACACAAAAGCCGTTCGATTCACTTCAACATTTAAGTTTAATTTGTTAAAATATTTTCGTCTCTTTAAGACCGCGACCTGTTCACTGACAAAAACCTGTGCTGCATCTCTCTTTGCCCGCCACGCTTGCAACCCATATTTTACTCTCTATTGATAATATAGAACAATATATATATTATATATATATATATATATATATATATATATATAATATATATATATATATATATATATATGTGTGTGTGTGTGTGTGTACGGGAGATGCAGCACGGGTTTTTTGTCAGTGAACAGGTCGCGGTCTTAAAGCGACGAAAATATTTTGACAAATTAAACTTAAATATTGAAGTGAATCGAACGGCTTTTGTGTTTCTTAAATGGCTTACAAACACCTGCCACGCTGCAATTATTTTCGTTTCAGCACACGATCTCAGATCAAAACACTTGTTATGCAAGTACATCTCCGTAATATATATATATATATATATATATATATACACCCAGCGTATATTGAGGAATTCCTGAGGTAGATCCAGTGAGGACTGAGCAAAACGAATGATGACGTCTGGCACCATTAGGTGATGAACTTGTTTTATCGGCATATTACTAGAAACATACCCAACACGTAAATTCTGAATTTTGATTTTTAACTTACAAGAACCATTATCCAATATCCAGAAAAGGTGCTATCAAGTAGTGTGGCAGGAAAATGGATGAAATAACAATCAGTTCCGCAATGTAGAAGAAAAGCAGCAAAACAAATATCTCTATTTACAAAGAAGATCAAAAATAAAATCGTAAATGCAAAACAGAAACGAAAACGCAATACAGCGAGAAAAGTATTAAAAAGTGTATTTAAAATAAATGTTAACAAATATGGATGTACAAACGGCCCCCGCGCAATCTACTTGTGTACACTCGCTCATACGAGCATCTGCGAAAATGTAAGCTTACGCACACGTGTGGTTTCGTGTACTCGCGATAACAAAGCGAGTCAAATAGTCACTTGGTGTTTATAAGAATGGAGAGGTTACTAAGCTGAATACTTTAAAGTTAATTATGTTAACAGTTATTCAAATTCATTCCCCCTGCATGCATGCTAATGTACATTTATATGCGGGTAGTCATCTTGCGAATCCTTCAGAAATTCTATTGATCTTCTTATTGATCCACAGAATAGACAGGGATTCCTCCGAGCAAAGACGGCTTCTCCTGGAAATGATATTGTATGGTCTTGAGTGCCTTACAATGGATTACGTTATGATATACTTAATTTTATCTTCCTTCATTTGCCATACGTATATTTTGTTTCTCTAGTTTCAGATCAGAGCTGCGGCCATGCCGATGCACCGCCGTTTTGTGCTACACTGTTATTGCGAAGAACCTCGACTAATATGTGGCACTTGGTGAAGAATGGAGTTTGATATAGCTACTCTCATTTGCACCTCTTGCCGTGAGGTAGGTTCATCTGGGACTCTTGATAGGAAGATGCCCAGCTTTGATTTAAAAACCGCTACATCTACTTTGTGCAGACTCTTTGGGAGAATATTAAAATGCAGTGGGCCCTTGAAACCCAGACTGTTGCAGAAGCTGGTCCTGAAGAGTGATGGCATTGCTGGGATCTTTGGCACATATATGTATGTGATTGAAGACTTATGAAGTGTATATTCGACAAAACATCGAAGTCACTGTTATAGGTTTCAACTGATAATATTTTCATGCTGTACTGAAATATATTGTCTTCCGTCAATAAACGCTTGACTGTTTCGCATAAATAATAATGTACAAGAATAGAATACATCCCTTCATATGTATCTCTACATGTCTATAATGTATGATTACTGACGTATATATTTTGCTATTGCGGTTTTACATAAATATCTATAAGAGTGTGTGTGTGTGTGTGAGCGTGTGTGACTGCGGGTAAATATATGTATATATATATATATATATAATATATATATATATATATATATATATATATATATATAGATATATATATATATATATTCATATACATATATAGCTATATATATATATATATATTATATGGATTTGTTTCCTTCTCGTCTTCCATTGTAGTTAGCCTTTGGTAAAGTATCTGTATAAATTTGAGACAGGCAGTATTGTCTGCCAGGAATCGAACCACCTCCTCACCTCTGCTTCTCTCACTTTCTCTCTATCTCTTTCTCTATGTCTTACAATTTTTCTTTCATTTCATTATTCATTCTTTCCCTCTTACTCGTTCTATCGCACCCTTTCATGCTGTTACTCGCTTTTTATCTCTAAACACACATTATTTCGCTTTCTCTTCTTCCAACTCTGTTTTCTAATTGTACAACCACTCTAAGTTTTCGGTCTATTGCTTTCGTTCTCACACACGCACACATACACAGACGCATGCAGACACCCATCCACAGAGAGAGAGAGAGAGAGAGAGAGAGAGGAACTCTCTTCTCATATTCTTTCTCCCGTACATATATATATTGTTCTATATTATCGATAGAGAGTAAAATATGGGTTGCAAGCGTGGCGGGCAAGGAGAGATGTTTGATGGAGTGGTGAGGTTTGCTTAGACAGAATGTGGGTTAGTGTGAGGATGAAAAGAGTTTTGGTTTTCTCACATGAGGAGGTAGTTGGTTTGGGAGGTGGTGAGTGGATGAGCTGGAAGAAACCGATCGTTTTGCTTTTTGAAAAAGGGGTCAAGCACAAACAACAAATTTTTAATTATATTAGATATTTTCGTTCATATGTGTGTGTGTGTCTGCTTATGATTTGTAATGTGGGTATATGTGTGTATAGATGTGCAAATAGGTGTTTATAGATGTGTATATGAATGTGTAAGCCAATGTAAATATGTCTGCAATGGAAAGTTTTTGATTTAATTCAGGCAATCGGTATCCCATCTCTTTGATTCCATCCAAATATTGACGAATAAAAACACACACACACACACACACACACACACACACACACACACACACAACACCTAGACAGGCATACACACACACATATACATACACAAACATATATGCAATGTACACACATTGATAACTGTTACACATGCACATTTATGTGTGTATATTTAGATACATAAACGTTTAAATATGTAAACATACTTAAGTATGCATACGTATATATGTACTTCTGTTTATACACACATACATACACATGCATACACATACAAACACGTATATATTAGTAGTGGAAGCACTTTAGTTTTGGCTTATTTTCAAATGGTGTAGGACTATGTTATAAATATATAAGATAGCATTAAGAACCGATCTATAAAACTCTGATATATAGCATCTATCATCATCCCCATCATGATCATCATCATCAGCAGCAGCAGCACCATTATCGTCGTGGTTATTGTGGTCGTCGTTATCATCAACATCATTATTATCCAAATCAAAATATCAAGCATTCCACAAGCAACTAAAATGATGGCTGACAAAAAAAAAAAAATACAAATCATCTTTGAAGCCAGCGAATTCATTTCTAACCAAACTACATCTTGCCCTACACATCAATATTGTGTTAAGTCAACATTAAATGGGAACACTGTCAAGATTAAAGGATGATGGATGATCGCAAAATCAGTTTTCAATCAAGAAATTAGATTCAGGAAAGTTTGTGTGGCCAAGATGCTCGCTTTCCTACCAAGTAAATTCCAGTTCAATCCAAAAGAGTTGCACTTTGGAAGAATGACTTCATAGGCCGTTTAAACTGCATGGAAGACCGCCACCCCATATATGTATGTGTGTATATATATATATATATATATATATATATATATATATATATATATATATATATATATATATATACATGCGGAGAGAAGGAGAGAAAGTGTGATAGTGTGTGTGCGCGCGTGTGTGTGTGTGTGTGTGGTGTGTGTCGGATCAGAAATTTGGAAAAAAATCATTTTTATTTCTTCATTATTATTAGCGCTTTCGTTCTTTTCTCGAATTTTCTGAATGTACAAACAGTTTGTTCGTTTGTAGAAAACATGTCTTTTGGTTTGGGGGTTTTTGTTTAGAAGAGAACATTGTCTTTGCTTTATGGGATGGAGGTGAAGTTCCATGACAATGGAGATGGATAGATTGAACAATAGGGAGGTAGATAGATGTATAGATTGATTAGTAGGTAGGCAAGTAGGTAGGTAGGTATGTAGGTAGACAGATAGATAGATAGATAGATAGATAGATAGATAGATAGATAGATAGATAGATAGATAGATAGATAGATAGATAGACAGATAGATAGATGGATAGATAGATAGATAGATAAATGGAAAGGTGTATGTATATATGTATGTTTGTATGTACATATATATATATAAACACATATACACATACACACACACATATATGCGTGTGTGCGCTGGTTTGTGTATGACCCTGTATGGTAGTGGTTCGGCCAAAGAGAGCGATAGAATAAATATGAAAATTGAAAAAGAGGTACTGCCATCTCACTGTTTGCCTAAACCCTGTGCATTAAACGTGAGCAGGTAAACAGTGATAAATGTTTTAATCAATCCCTGAACCTCAAGTCTAATTTGCTGTCAAATGCAATTTCAAAAAAGCCAAATTATGCCTATTCATCCCCACCTCATTCAAGTAGATATACATAAACATATGAACGAAAAGGATGCACGTAGAAGAACACGCACAACTTACTCCCTTCAATTTGCATGCACGTATGTTGGCATACTGTGGAAGATTGTTGAAACCGGCATCAATGAATAATCGCTGCTGAGGATGCAAATAGCTGCAGTGCTGTAACATACGTACAGAACAAATGGTATTATTTGCATCGCCTGTTCCTCATAATTTTTCCTAGATCTATCTATCTATCTATCTATCTATCTATCTATCTATCTATCTCACAATGGACGGACGCTAGTCATATCGGCTCCAAGTAAGTTGGCCACTTTTACATGTTTAAAACTCCTTGTTGTCAAATATTTTGTTTAATCGTTGTGCAAATTCATTCACTAAAAACCTGAGAATTATTCACGTAGAATTCCGCCCCTGTATGGGCGAAATTACAAAAAAACTTTCAAAAACTTTCGTGGGTTTTTTAGCCATTTTTCATTTGAAATGGCAACTAGAAACCACGTGGCTAGCCCGCCAGTCATGCAGAACGGTAGCAAAACACTATTGCTACCACTAGCTGCTAAACATCGCAGCGTGAACACCGCTGTCACCACCATCACCACCACCACAACAACACAACAAATCTAACGTCGCATTCACCATCGCCGCGACCAAAAGACATTAACTTAGATTTCCCCTCACTCCCCCCACCACTTGTTGATGATAAAGGGACAGAGAAAGGGATTTCAAAAATGAATACAAACGAAAACATGAATGCCAGCACCACCACCATCACCACCAACAACAACAACAAGGAAATTGGCACAAAGCCGCCTACCAAAGACAACACCGCCAACACCAACACCACTACTACTAGACGTCAAATGCTACATCCAAGCTTCTGCTGCTAATACCGCCCAACACCAACACCACTACCATGACTTCAATTAACACTGCCACAATTAACACTTCTACTGCCAAATTCAAAACGAATTTTGCGGACGTAACAAAACAAAAAAGAACAATTGTAACATTCACCACACAAGAGATAAACCGCACAAGGCACTCTTCTCCAAGAAGGAGACAAATTGCACCTTCATATTCCACAACACATCGTGGAAAACACGCAAAAAAAAACAATAATTTATAAAGTAAAACAAAAAAAAAAACAAGAAGAACAGAAAATGCACCGCAGAAAAAATCGATAAATGCCTTCGTCTGTATGGGACTCCAAGGAATATCAGTTGGGGAAACAAATTTGGTACAGTCCAAGTACGTTTCCTCAACGAAAGTTTAGCAAAACGTTTTTCCACATTGGAGCTACATTCGGACGACTTGGTAATGATACCAGTCTATTTAACAAAAGGGTCACGAAAGTCCAAATAAAAAACATACCATTTGATGTCGAAACACAATGGGTGGTCTCTGCCATCTGCTTTGAAATGTCAGAGACAATGTCAGAGACAAACATCCTGGAAATCGCGGTTCTAGGAGAGAAAGACTATGTGGGCAAATCAATCGAATTCCTGCTTCAATTGGATGAAGCAGCAAGAGAGAAGATACCCACCGCTATAGAACTGCCAGGGGCTACAAACTCTATATAGTGGTAGAGGGCAGGCGACCACGCTGCTATTTGTGTGGAAGCGAAACACACTTGAAAAAGACGTGCCCAACCACTGCACACCAAGAGCAACAACAACAACCACTACCACACCAAAGCACTCCGGAAAAAAAGCTCTACTACCCACACCACCATCAACACAGAAGACGACAAGAGAAGCACACACCAAGCTAATCCGTCATCAACCAAAAACCACTCGACACCTGGAAAAATACCAACACTACCATCAACAGCAAAACCCAAAGAACAGAAAACAAAGAAAAACACACACAACTGATCCCCCATCCCTTATACCGCACTCAACACACACAAACACTCAACAACCAACAACAACGAAAACAACAACACAACCACTTACACAGACATACATAGAAGCCCACAACATACCCCTACCCCCTTCTGATTCCTCAGAAATTTCGTCGGAAGACGAACCAGTGAGGAATGGCAAATAGCTACAAAAGAAGGAAAATAAAGAGCAAAACCACCAAACCAAATGCAAACACGAACAAAGCAGGGGAAATACATCTCCCGAAGACATTTCAAAACCCAACGCAAACAGCCACACCAACACAAAAAACATATACAGCAAACATGCTCACAGCCATAGACACCAAAAACACAAATTTGATGGAATACATCCAATCAAAAACAAACATAACAGAAGATGACATAAAAACAAACAACCACCCATACACAACCCCACCAGACCACATCAAAATAATACACATCTCCAAAAGTCTGCACACACACACTCAAAGGCATTTTCCCCAGTGCGGTTGGTAAATGCCAAAATATCTCACAAAGAAACTGTACTGGGATCTTCTCGAGGACAAACCAACGGAGGAGAAAGCAAAAACTTTCGAGCAGTAAGTAACCCTCTGTATTCTAATTCTTAGAACTATGATCAAGATTGGTTGTGTAAATGCGCGTGGCTTGGGGTCCCCTTGGAAACAAGGTACCTCTAAATGACATAAAGTCACATAAGTTAGAAATCATAGCCATAAGCGAGACCAGACTCCACAATCCGCGGGCCCTAAAGACCATGTTTGGCGGACAGTTCAACATTTATTTTTCCCCCTGTCTGCCGAGAATGGGCGGTAGTGGCACCGCGGTACTTTTTCACAAGAGTCTGGATCTCAATGTAAGGACAATATTCGTAGACCCGGAGGGTAGACTGGTCGTCCTGGATGTCGACGGCAGCAATGGGTGCGCTTTTCGGCTCGTATCAGTTACGCACCGCCCTTAACAGGTCGGGCGGATTTCTTTCAACGTCTAGAAGTTTTCTTGGGAACGTCTCGTCCTTTACTCTTAGTGGGGGATTGGAATGCTACCTTGGACACGCATGTAGACTACGTGGGTAGAGATAGGAATAGACGGGGATGCAAATGCCTCAGAGACCTGCTCAGACGCTTTCAACTGTCTGACAGGTTTCGACTAGACCACCCGAATGCGCCAACGTGGACATGGAGCAACCGCATCGGGTCGTCGAGATCGTATCTAGATAGGATACTGTGTAGGACAGTAGATAGAGATAGCTAGGATGTCCACAATTCCACATAGTCAGCTACACGGATCACAAACTTGTGACATGTACGCTAGACTTAGGTAAGACACTTAGGCAGGTCCCGGATACTGGAAACTAAACGCGTCTTTCCCATCGAGACAAGTTTTCAGAGACCGGATTAGCACACTAGTAAAGAGGGCTTTGACGGGAGCCATCATCAACAACAAATGGTGGTTTGCCCTCAGAGAGCAGTAAAAGCAGAAGCGATTAGGTACAGCAAGCACTAGCCATAGATAGAAATAGAGTAGAGGGTGAGCTAGTTAAGAAGCTAGAAGAGGCAATTAGAAGCGGCATCGCATCCGACGTTTTGGCGGCGAGGTTGGCCCTCGACCAACACTTCAACGCCAAACACGAAGGATGTGCTGTCAGAGCTAGGATGCGTGCTCTAAGGAACGAAGGTGTTGGAGCCCGCGAGAGAGGCCCGGGTGGCAGAGGCGCAACAGGGCAACAAAGCCACCATTCGGTCACTGGTAGATGAACAGGGGCGCGAATTGCTCGAGCCAAGTAAAATGTGTGAGGCCCTTCAGCAGCATTTTGCCCGACTGTTCGGAACGAGTGGAGGCAAGAACGTAGGTGGACTTCAGTGCTACTACATAGCCTACCACGACTCTCGACAAGAAAGGCAGGGTGCTGCGAAGGT
>NC_042999.1:53038417-53085917 GCF_006345805.1 Octopus sinensis | reverse complement strand
ATATATATATACATATATATATATATATATATATATATATAATATAATATGTGTGTGTTTTGTGTGTGTGTGTGTGTGTGTGTGTGTGTGCCTGCGCTAGATGGTCAGAAGCTGGATTACCGGAGAATAAGAAATTACGATATACATTCCCATATCGATAAATAATTTCCGTTAATATCTATCGATGACGTAACGACTTCTGGCATCTTCAGCATATCTAGTGTCTCTTTAGTTGTTTTGAATACGTTCTTCATTGCTTTTGACACCAACCCTCCTGAAACCGCCCCTGTACTATGATATATAACTCTCTGTTTTAAAATGATCTTAATTAAAATCTTGTATAACAAATTAATTAAAAATGTTCATCAGAATTGCATGTTAATTCATTTTCCGAACACTAACTAAAATTTTTTAAAAAATATTTTACGATATCCATCGTTATATTCAAAATTGACTTAATCAAATCTATGTATTTCTGTACAAATACGGTAACTGAAGAGTTAAATATGTGTATTGTAATCTGCATTTCGGATTAGATAATTACTAACTGGAAACTTCTGTTGCCATTGGCCATCCATCAGCTTTCTTCAGATATCCAAAATACAAGCCTAATATTTATTAAGTTATAGGACTTCATATAAAGACATTTGTAATTGGTAAATCTCTGGAACTTATTGACGGGAAAACTACGAGTGAGTATTGAGGTTAAAATAATTTAAATTAAATAATGAATCTTTTACTGGTTTCGATCTTTGGATTCTCTCCATGCAAGGAATTGCTCACAATATTACACTGGAGTCAATCTGCGAGCTGCCTGAATTGTTAGCATGACGGGGAAAAAATGCTTAGCGCCATTTCGTCTACTTCTACGTTCTGAGTTCAAATTCCTTTTAACTCAGTCTTTGAACTCAGACTTTGCCTTTCATCATTTCAGGGTCGATAAATTAAGTGCCAGTTGTATACTGGGGTTGATCTAATCGACTGCCCCTCCCCCCCAACCCAACAAAAAATTTCGGACTTTGTACCTAGAGTAGAAAAGAATATTTTATAAGGCGACGAGCTGGCAGAAATGTTAGTACCCCAGGCCAAATGCTTAGCGGTATTCCGTCTGTATTTACGTTCTGATTTCGAATTCGGCTGATGTCAAATTTGCCTTTCACCCTTTTCAGGGTCGATAACTTAAATACCAGTTGCGTACTGGGGTCAATCTAATCTACTAGCCCCCTCCCCAAAAATTTTGGGCCTTGTAGCAAGAGTAGAAAATAATATAACATTGGAGTCAGTCTGCGAGCAGGCTGAATCGTTAGCGTGACGTGCAATATGCTTACCGGCATTTCGTTTGCTTTTACGTTCTGAGTTCAAATTCCGCCGAGGTTGACTTTGCTTTTCATCTGTTTGGGTTCGATAAAATAAGTACCTGTTTTGAACAGGGGTCGAGGGAAATCGACTTACACCTCCCGCAAAATTACTGGCCTTGTACCGAAATTTGAAACCAATATTACTCTCGATTGCATTTATCATGATACCTGTCTAGGAACTATGTTTTCTCCTTCGAAGGTTGACATGCTCGAGATTTGAATGCAAAACACGGCAGTGATAAGATATTTTCCGACATTTTATACATTCAGTCATATATCAGTTAAAAAAATATAAGTATTTTACAAGAGTGCAGTATGCAAATTGAAATTTTAGTATATTCACATATTCTCGCAAAACTATATTTAATGTGCCGTTAATATAAATGCATTACTTCCACTTTTTTCTTTTCGATTAAATATATTTTAAAAGATAACAGTATATACATTTTTTACGATTTTCAGTACAGCTTCAAGAGAAGTTTTGCAATTTTGCATGAAGCGGCTTTGATAGAGAGACACATATAGGAAATTTGACTGATTTAAACATTATATTATACAAGCGATACATCATCAAAGGAACCATTTAGATTTCTTAGAGTTGCCTTTCGGTTGTGATTTTTCAAATTCTCAAAGTGCTTTCATATTCTTACCACACAGACACACTGTTACACTCAAGCGCTTGCAACATACAAGCACTGATGTACATAGACACTTACCTGTATATATGTATATATCTATGTCCATATGAATGTATTCACATATTATGTGAGTATGTATGTGTACAGGCATATACGTATATATACACACACATACATACACACACACACACACACACTCACAAACACACACACACACCACACACACACACACACACACACATATATATATATATATAATATATATATACATACATTTGATTATGTTGTTGGATTGATATACACCAAGATAAGCATCAGATGTTCCGCCGTTGTTATAGATTCTAAACATCTTTCCTAACGACTCATTTAAACTCTTCTTCTTTTACTTGTTTCAGTGATTTGACTGCGGCCATGATGGAGCACCGCCTTAAAGGGTTACAGTTGAAGGAATCGATTCCAGGACCTATTCTTGTTAAACCTAAAACTTATTCTATCGTTCTCTTCTGCTGAACCGCTAGATTACAGAGACATAAACACACCCGCATCGGTTGTCATATATATATATATATGTGTACATATATGTATATATATATGTTTTTATATATGTATATATATATATATGTATATATATGTATATATATATATATCTATATCTATCTATCTATATATATGTATATACTTATATATATACATATATACTATATACTACCTATTATATACATTATATTATTTTTGTAATTTACTTAATCGTTACTTTTTAATTGTTATTTTAATTTTAACGTTTCTATTATATGTAATTTTCTAGATAGTGTAATTTAATTATTCATTTTGAATTCATGAAAGGTGTTTTTTTTCTAATATTTTATATATATATTATATTGAGTGGACTTTGATTCTAAATGTCTAAATTGAATTCTTTTCTTGTAAGTTTGGATTGTATTCCCTCAAATTATAATTATTATTATATATAATATGTATGCATATATGTATATATATATATATATATATATATATATATAATCTATATATATATATATATGTATATATATGTAATATATATATTGTGTGTAATATATATATGTATATCTATATATATAGTGCGTATATATATATATATCTATATATATATAGTGTGTATATATTGTATATATATATATGTATATATAATATATGTATATATATATATATATCTGTATATATATGTATATATATAATATATAATATATATGTATATGTATATAGATATATATATATATATATATATATATATATATTATATATTATATATATATATATATTATATAATATATATATATATATTATATATATATTATATATATCAATATTATTCTTTCTTGGATGGAATTAATAATATTTAATACAACGCTACGCACATTTCCACAAATCACATGATTTTGACATCGGCTTTGGTATCTTTAGGATTAGTACAGTATAGTCTGTATTATCCTCGGGCATCCAGTTGATTATCATCATTGATTCATTTCATCAGGCGATACTGCATTATTGGATGAATCACAGAGGGAACCTTATCCCTTCTTGCTAGTAAGAAGTCACCACACTATCAAACTCACGAAAGCTCTACAGCCTGCGTATAAAGGAGCGAAAAGCCTCTACGATCTTACAGTCACACGCAGTGAAATTCTTGGGGATCAGTATGTGCAATGGCGCATTATTCTTCGGTTGCATTATTGAAATCCCCAAATTATCCATCTCGACACATGACTATCGTGCTCTTCCACTACTCATGCTTGTGATCAAAGTGGTATATGTCGTCAGCCATTCAAGGACATGCTTAATTCGTCCATGTCAAGTGGATAACAAACAAATCCATGGTACAGATCAATAAATTTCGCACATTTCATGCTCCCATTGTTCCTATAACTACTGGGATAACAGTTATTTTCTCTATTTCCCACACTCGAGCAATCCCATATTTTCGTCATTCCTCTCACTAGTGCAATCTCATCGTTTTTCCACTTTATCACAGGTTTTGTTGGGGCTTCTGAAGTCTTGCATGCGTAACGGACTTACTACTTGCAACCCACTGTACAATGCTATTCATTTTTTCGTTTATCTAATATTTACCTAATTATTCTGTCCATGTCAAGAGGCAAACATTTTGTCACTGTTCCACTGGGCACACTATTCCAGGTTCCTTTCAATTCTTCTTGATACCTTCTGATGTTGTTCCCAAGGATCCAACATTGATTGCTGTTATCTTCACCTTCTTTATTTACCTATTATTATTATTATTATTATTATTATTACTATTATTATTATTATTATTATTATTATTATTATTATTATTATTATTATTATTATTATTATTATTATTATAATCATTATTTTATTATTATTATTATTATTATTATTATTATTATTATTATTATTATTATTATTATTATTATTGAGTGAGAGAGCAGTGCATGCCACCAAAGTGACACTGGGGTAAAATATGCAAAGCCCAGTATACCCATCATGACTACCAGTCTGATAAGGGTACACTAGGCACATGCATCACAACCATATGCGCGCGACATGATGATCTCATATCTAGATAAACAGCACATGACCTTGCAGGTGGAGCCCAGTTAGAATTTTCTTCAGGTCGAGTAGCCCATCCTGCTCAAAAGGTCCCTGAATAAGGGTTGTTTAAGTATGTTGAATGAAACACCTATGTTTCCAGAGGTGAATTATCCAAACCCCAAAGAATTCCTCTCAACACACTGCTGTGATGCTCCCCCACTACTTCTGCTCCTGATCAGAGATGCACTATCGTCAGCCACTAAGGACTTGCTCAACTGGTTAGGTCAAACAACTGACAAGCAAATCTGTAGTGTTTTGAGGCAAATTTTGCTGTAGCCCCTCTTTTATACCGAGACAAAACAATGTACATGATAACACTTCCAATCATATTATTATTATTATTTATTATTATTATTATTATTATTATTATTATTATTATTATTATTATATTTTATTATTATTATTATTATTATTATTATTATTATTATTTATTATTATTATTATTATTATTATTACTATTATTATCATTATTATTGTTATCATTAGTTTTTCTACTTCAATTTCGTTTCCATTTCTTACGGAAACCTACGGTAAAAAAACCTCACTGTACATATTGATAAAATAAACATACCAGATTATTCATGTACAAAATTGAATGAAGTTATGTAGAACAAAAATAATTTACATAAATGGTTATCGCTTTCACATCCACAATGCCTTTCTCATTACGTGTGACGTACGAAATGAAACAATTTGTTGCACTTCTTGCAGGAATGGTAATCCAGGGATCATTTCTGAAATAACTGCCAGTTCTCTGTTTGATCATTCCTAGTATTCCTACAATCACTGGTATCTTAGTCATCTTCAGATGCCACACTGTTTCAACTTCAATGAACTAATCTTTATATTTTCTAAGCGTTTGCCAAATTCTTTGCCACTGATAGGTGGGCTTCTGGTCAACATTAGCTTGTGTGCTACTTTGCCACATATTTGCCATGCAGAGGTTTCTGCTCCCACATACAAACCAATGTTTTCCTGAGCTGTTTTCCTTGCCTTCAATGTTTTTCCTTCGCAACAGCGGGTGTCACACTTCCCTCAGGCTGTTCATTTTGGGTACCATTCATGATAATAAACGTTTTGCTCTCTTCAAGGTAGAAAGACGCCACTTACGCCTTTTCAACAAGTGTTAACCATATATTCATTAGGTGTTTCAAGATATTTGGCCCGTTCATTATGATGGTTTTGTAAGAAAAGTTGGTTCAAGGTATTTACCCTGCGCCCAAAACAATGCAAGTTATAAAAGTAACACTCGCTGATAGTTTCTCTGGGTATTTCTATATTTCAGGTTTAGGACCTCTTCTTCAGAAAATCTTTGGTGAATACATGTTGTTAGCTGACTTCTCTACCCTGTAGCTAGTGTATCTGAAAAGTTGTTTTGCGTTGCTATCGTAGCCAATCAGCCGTATGTTCTTCGTATCCGTTATTAATATGCAGGTTGTACATGTCAATTAAATTAATTGAAATAATTAACTGATAGGCCATTAAAATAAACATTTCAGATAGTTCATTTATAAAACCAAATCAAGTTATGTAGAAAGAATTATTACAGTGATGTAATCTCTCTCACATATTTTAATCTTAATTTTTCAATCAATGTTTGTCTTCTGTAAATTCTACAGAAACTTGGATTCTTGGGTGGTGGGGGGTTGGACAGGAGAGGCATTAATGTAGGCATGTTCATCAGGAAGACAGCCAATGATTTTAAGGGAAATTATACTCATCCTATCAGCTTATGCACTTTTTTTTCTTTCGTTTATATATATATAAACCATCGTTCTGTTTTTGATTTTTGTCTTGCAGAGTTATGTTAAACGAACGAAAGCCCCAATAAATAATTATCCAAAATTATGGCTGCTTCCTTTTTCTCAATACACAATATCTGTACACCACTTCAAGTATTCTTTAAATGCACACATACACACGCGCGCACACACACACACACGTGCACACACACACACACTCACTCACTCACACACACACGCACACAAACACACTTACTCACCAAGTTTTTTCACTCTCTCTCTCTCTTTTATTCCTTTCTGATGAAGAGCGCTCATATACATATGTGTGTTTTTGTGTGCGTGCGTGGGGTGCACGCGTGTGAGTGTGTATGTTCGTATGCGGGTATTTACAAACATCCTCTGTAAACTAGAAACATTTAAATAAATAGCATCTTCGCCTTAATCAGAAACCAAGTGAAGGATAATCCTGCAATGTCAATGTATGATATAATATGTACAAGAAAACCACCATCGATCAAGAGATCCATATCCCATAATAATTTCAATCCTCTGTGAAAGGAACGCAGAAATGTGAGGACACAGTATATATAAAATGTATAAAAGATCCACAAGGAGCAGGCGCATCAAAAACATACGTCTGTCATTGCCTGAATAAGGGATGCCAGTAGGGTATATATACCCAGTCAGTACCATTGAATTCGGCGGTGTGAACAGTGTTAGGAACATGAAGGCTTTCTAGTTATTCATAGATAAGGAACAGTCGTGAAATATTAGCGTAGTCTGTCCATTGTATCTACAGCTACTAATTATCACATCTCCAATATAAATCCTTCCATACAAATTGGTACGAAGCAAGGAAAATATTAATAAACTAAATAGTAACCAATCCAGAACTTGGAAATATGTAGATTAATTAGAGAAGATGTGTCAACCGACACCACAGTTACACACTCCATATCATATATTTTAATGACGAAAATGTAATTAAACAAACGCAATATAGGCTAGCAGAATACCAAATCACAATGTTTATAAGGCTTCGATAGTCTTAAGACAACGCGACACCGGAATAACAAAATGAAAATCAATTTTTTTGAATACAAGCCTTACAAAATTATATCAAAACGAATATTTCACTTGAGAACATACAAGTAATACAAAATAACAAAGACGTGACAAAGGCACCCATAGAAAATACTAACATGCTTCAAAATTGAAAACAGAATCAAATAAAACTAAAAGTAAACCAGCGGAATAACATATCATTTAACCATTAGATATTTATCGCATATCACGTGAGAATAAATCAGTGTGAATCTAAGGCCTTCAAATAGATACTTTGATAATAGGGAATATACATGGAAAACAATATTTTGACCAAGAAACCTACATATATATATATATACTGTATTAAATCTCTGAACGAGATATAAACAGTAGCAATACGGAATCGTAACATATAATCGTAACAACCAAGTGTGGCGTCCTATAGAGGACAGTGCTACTGACGTATTAAGATAACGCAATTATATACATATGATTCCGCTCCATACTAAATAACATATGTAACTCCTATTAAATATGTGAGAGCCATTCTGTTTCGATTGTGCACTTATTCAAATATACACACAGACACACACACACACACACACACACACACACACATATATATATATTTTTTAGTGTGTGTGGAGAGAGAGAGAGAGAGAGAGAGAGAGAGAGTGAGAGAGAGGTATACAGGGAATGAATGAGAGAGATAAATAGATAGAAAAAAAGCAGACAGGAGGTGAGTGCGTATGAATGAGAGAGAGAAAGAGACAAGGAAAGATAGAGAGTGAGAGTGTGAGACACAGACACACTCACACACTCACACACATTCACACACATGTTCTATTTTACTCTAACATGGAACTGCGTTTAAAGTTTAAGTTCCAGTCCAAACACTATTTTTCTTTTCCTGTGTTCCCACTCCCTGAAATACACTGTTTCTTCAGAAGTAGATTCTACAAACTTCTCTCATCTGTGTATTACAAAATAGAGCTTCTAATTCTAATTCTCAACATCTCAACACCAATCCGTTCGTGAAAGAGGGAGAGAGGCCAGTAAAGTCAGCAAAAGAAAAATACATGCATGGATTTCAACCATGGGATATTAAAATGGACCTAGCGGAGAGATTGCAATATACCCTAGTTGTCCATACAAGCCTGAAGCCAAATGTTGTCCTGTGGTCTGAAGAGGCCAAGAAAATTATCGTAATTGAACTCACAGTCCCGTGGGAAGAGGGGGTGGGATGAGTCCCATGAACGGAGGCGTGCCAGATATGGAAGCTTTCTGCAGGATTTCAGGGAGAAGAGATGGCAGGTATGGCTTTCCGCAGAGAGGTTGGATGTAGGCAATTCTCTACTTAGTCGGCATGGAAGAATCTTACAGCCATTAGAATGAGAAGTAAGGAGCGAAGGGTTACTGTGCCCAGGATGGGAGAGGCAGCTGAAAGGGCCTGTTGCTGGCTTTGGACCAAGAGAGGAGATAAGCTGGATACCAGGACGAGATGAAGAGCAGTGACTTGGCCACCGCTGCTCACCCACCTATGAGAGGGTGCTACGGTTCAGAGTCGAAACACCCGACGAACGTAGGATACCATCTGATGACATCAATTCCTCGTGGCTAAGGGTACATTCATTTTGGTGAATGGAAAAAGTACCTCCTTATAGATGTTATTAACATTTATCATATATACATAGATATATATAGAAATATCGGAGTCGGAGTCGGAGACCCCTTCGGTCAGGGATTGCATCTAGATAATTACCCTCCTGGGCACAAGTCCGGGCAAGGTTGTTTATGGAATGTATATATATATATATATATATATATATAGTTAATCCAAACATGAAAACACAAAGAGAAAACACAACAACGCGAGGACGTGGAACAAGTATTGGACGCTCAGGAAAGGAAAGAAAGAAGGTGGATTCAACGTTTCGAGCGGAGCTCTTCGTCAGAAACATAGGAAAAGGAGAGATCCAAGGAAGGGAGGACGGACGAAAAAATCGCCAACTGTACACACGCGGTCACATTATGATTATATATATATATACATATATATATATATATATATATATATATATAATATATATATATATATATATATTATATATATATATATATACTATATAAATATATGCATATATACATACATATATGTACATACCTATATATATATATATGTATATATACATGCATATATGGGTACAGGACATCAAAAAGACGTTGAACACAATGAGAAACGAAAATATAAAGACAAAAACATATAGATGAACGTTTTTTCGAACAACGAAAAAAAAAAAGAGAAACGAGACATACAACATAAAGAATATTCCACTTCTTCAGTTGTCACTGTTTCATCTACTCCGCGTATCCTTTTGCTACCCATGTGAAATTAATTGAAATAAGTGCGTGCATATCTCAATATTCTCTGGACATCAATTCGTGTTTCTGACAGTTAGAATTTTAAAATATGTGTGATGTCATCAGTAGAAAATAGGCAAAGATAATCATAGGAAAGATATATTGATTATATACAGATCTACTAAGTAGATTAGAAAAAAGGAAAGGCGCAAATTCTGCCGAAATGTCGCTGCATATTTTAGATGTCGGTTTCTAAAATACTTTATAAGTGTAGTCGAGTCTCCAAAATCCATTTAAAAATAGTATTTAACATCACCTTACCGAAATGCGTTTTTATATAAAGAAGAGAAATAAGTATTTCGCAAGACATTTCGGCTGCATTTTCATCGTTAATGCTTTCCTTTCCGAATATATCAATCTATATATAATCAGAATACTTCCTTACGACTCTCTCGTTCTTTTCTTCCGCTGATGCCAGCATTTCATATTAAGGAAACATTACAGCACTTTACAATATTGAACACGAAGCAAAACTGGACAAAATTGCTCATCAAAAAGCATATAATTTAGAATTCCAAAATCAGCCATGGAATCATTATCAATAACCATATAGAAAAGAATCAACATAGCAACATACTGCAGGAAAAATGAAGTAAGGAAGTTACCAACAGTCACTTGTTAAATTATCTTCAATCCGGTTATAAGAATTTTATCACTTACAAAATCAGTTTAATGTTTGAAATATGTGACAGGTCACTAAAAGTATCCAAAAAGCTAAATATAGTCCAACAACCAGGACAACAGAAGATGTTGAAATTGAACTGATGATATTACAATTGAAGAAATCACAGCTCCTTGTACGTCGAGGGGACGGGTCGGTTAGGGATTACATGCGAAATGGAGGGGTCGAACTGGAGTCGCCGGAAGGCTCGGAGAATGGTGCGTTGGAGAGGTAGTGTAGTGGGGTGGTAGGTGAAGGGAAACAGGAGACGAGAGACGGTGGGATGGGTGCGGCGGTAGAGAGCAGATTCACGATCCACGGAAGTACTCTGGCAAGGGAGGTGTGGATAGTGGTGAGGAGATATCCACATAGGATGAAGTGGCGAGCCATGAATTGGACTGAGTCTCAAAGTTATGGTCGTTACTATAGAGCCTGCGTAGACGGGTGATGATTGCTGACCGAAATATCAAGAAAGGAGACAGAGGTGTCAGAGATAGTGCAGAAGTGGAGGCAGGATGGAAAGAATTGACAAAAGAGAAGAAGGAGTCTAGATGTTCGCGGGAGAGTGAGGTCGCACCGATACAATCACGGAAATGTTGGAGTGCACGCAGCCCCTCATGGTGAAGGATCACCGTGTAAAGGCTCAAGATATCAGTGAAGAAAAGTTTAGAGGGGCCAGGAGGGAAGGAGAAAAAGTTCAACAATCGAAGCGCGTGGTTGGTGTTATGGATGTGAGAGGGAGGGAAGTCACTAGGGGCAAGGGCACGGTCAAGATATCTGGAGATGAGTTCGGTGCGGCAGTTGCAGGCGAAAACGATGGGGCTGCCAGGGTTGTTAGGTTTCTGGATTTTGTAGAGGAAGTAAATAGTAGGGGTGCGGACAATGAGGTTGGAAGCGGTGGGGAGGGAGACGGCAGTAGGAGATGAGGTAATGGATAGTGGAAGGAGCTGTCTATATATATATATATATATATATATATATATATATATATATATATATATATATATATATATATATATATATATATCAATAATAAAGTGATTGTATCTTATCAGGAATGTTTAATAGGACTGCTATAGATGTGCTCAAATAAATGAGAACAAACAAATATAAGGTCATCCACGTAACATATCACATCTCGAACATTTAATCACATAATGCTTTTTCTTACACATAGAATATAGATGCATAAAATCACAGAAGATTAAACATAATTCATTTATACAAAAATATAAGAGAAATGTATGAGTACAGTCTAATGCGATTAAAAATTAATAATTAATAAATACATTAGCGACTAAAAACATATTTTAACATTATAACATCTAGAATAATAAATATATAAATATATAAAGAAATATATAAATATATAAAAATGCATATATATAGGAAACAGATGATTTCGCTTTGACCGGCAGACTTTTAAAATAATTTCTTTGTAACTAAGCACTCTTAAACTTCGTATCCTGGTAGAATGTGTTACATAAAACATCTTTTTCTCTTGGCTTTCTTGAGAAAATTCTGTAGTTTGTAAGCTATTTGTTGTTTAATTTCTTGCATTTTGGTAATTTCAACCAATCAATGACGACTATTGAGGTGAATACAATTACTCCGGATCTTTGTCAACAACAATTTTTTGCGGTGTCATATGAATTTGTCATCCCGAGTGAATGGTGTTTTAAGACAAGAAGAAAGGACATATGTGTATGTATTCATTTAATACATTGGAATAATTAGACATACTGGAATGTTTACCGATTGTCGATTTTCTATCCTCTCCACTTCCTTATTTGCCGTATGTATATATATATATATATATATAATATATATATATATATATATATTATATATATATATATATATATATATTATATATATATATATATACATATATATATATATATATATAATACATATGCATATATATATGAATACATGTTTTTATGTTTGTGTGTGTG
The DNA here is from genome assembly GCF_006345805.1 of Octopus sinensis. Classification (NCBI taxonomy): domain Eukaryota; kingdom Metazoa; phylum Mollusca; class Cephalopoda; order Octopoda; family Octopodidae; genus Octopus; species Octopus sinensis. The sequence continues at coordinate 53,073,485 of NC_042999.1, read as the reverse complement.
AGTGTGTTTTTGTATATATGTGCGTTTGGAGGATCAATGTCTCAGTTTTCACAACGGCTATGCATGCTATCCAGTTCATATACGTTATGAAAAGGGATCACAATACTCACTCCTCTCAATGTCCAACTTCCACGTTATAATATTTCAAACTACAAACATCTGGCTATTTTGTAGGGGCTTCACGGTAACCAGACGTTGTCCATAAATCCCAAACTTGTGCAAAAACCTCCACAGCGTGTGTCACGGTACGCGGTCTACAAAACAGTGGTACACGTCTTCGTAATATTCCACGATTTCCCGAAGATCTGCCATCGATTGAATATCCAGTCAAAGCCACAATGTTCTTTGGCCGGCCTACTCTCGACTATTACCCTATTTGGCTTTTGCAGACACCGATCGTAGGCTTGACCATAGACGGTCAACGAAGAGATCAATTCATGATTGAAGCATTCTCTCTTGTCTCCATTTCTAAAATTGACATCATTACTACGCATTGCCTTTACTCTCCTGTGGTCGCAGCCACATAGCATTCTTGACCCAGCCGGAGAATACCTTGTCTGTTTGGGAATTTCAACGTCTTAATTTGAAGTCCATCCTTTCCAATGTCCTTGCCACGTTTGAATGATTTACCCGCCTTTAAGACTTCAGCCTCTGAGATTAGTAGAAAAGTTTAAGTATTTCAGTGCCATATTCACGAGTGACAGAAGGCATGAAGCAGAAATGGATGCTAGGATTGCAGTTGCGGACACAGTAATGCATCATTTCCAGTATTTGAACCTCAGAGCAGGAAACACTGGTAAAAAACAAAAAAAAAAAAAGCAAACTTGCTGTCTTTAATTCTGCTTTCGTGCCTTTGGTTAAGAATGCTGAGTAATGACGAATAGATTACGATTGCAAGCACGAATGACCGAAATGGATAATTTCCGAAGGGCTTTTGTAGGAACGTCACACACGACAGGGTCATAGCTCGAAGCTCATGGTGTCTCTATCATATGATACAACGAACATGTGAGCAGAGTGGCGCAGGAAGGAATCGCAACAGCATTCTTCAGCCGATGAATCCGCGGTGTAGACCAAGAACAAAGTGGTTGGATAATTTCCATTTTCTCAGTTCGTCAGACTTAAGTATGCACTCAGAAAATCTAATGACGGTTGATTCCAATAGAATCTTATCGAAAACGTACCTGAGGAACCTCACAGGAAAAGTGAGAGGTGAAGATGGATGGATATGTGTACGTGTGTGTGTGGTGTGTCTATGTGTGTGTATGTGTATGTGTGTGTGTTGTGTGTATGTGTGTGTGGTGTGTGTGGTGTGTGTGTATGTGAGTGTATGTATATGTGTGTGTGGTGTGTGTATGTGTATGTGGTGTGTGTATGTGTATGCGTGTGTATGTGTGTGTGTGATGTGTCTGGTGTGTGTATGTGTATATGTGTGTATGTGTGTGTGCTGTGTGTGTGGTGTGTGTATGTGTATATGTGCGTGTGGTGTGTGTGTATGTGTTTGTGTGGTGTGTGTATGTGTTTGTGTGGTGTGTGTGTGATGTGTGTATGTGTGTGCATATGTGTGTATATGTGTGTGTGTGGTGTGTATGGGTGTCTGATGTGTGTGTGTGTGTGTGTTGTTTCTTTGCTGAGATCAAGTGACTGTTTAATCCCCTCATTATTGACTCCAGCCGCAGACGAAGTCTACGTCGCTTTGTCGTTGTTGTTGTTATTATTGTGGTCGTTATAACTGACTACTGCTTCCGAATCAGGAGCAGCCGAAACTAATTCTTTTCCTGTCTGACATCTCCTAGTATTGTTGTTGTTACCACAGCAACATTTCTTCCAACACAGTCTCTTGGCACTTTCGTAATTCCGCTTTCCTTCCTCTCTTTCTCATTTACACACTTTTACATTTCATGCGTGTTACATTCCCGACGAATATTATTATTTCTGCACAAACGTCCATTTTTTTTCTCCAAGAAAAACAAACAACATTGGAAAACAACTTTTAAGCCAAACAATTCCCCATTGCCAATAAGACAAGCAAAACGAAATACCTCACCGAAAAGAAGCAGTTAGCTTCTTCTACGTGTGCCAAAATATTCTAAACAAAAATCATCACAAATCAGGTACAAAGTTTTGGAGAGCTGTTCGTTGTGTGTACCTTTCTTGTCAAAGCCAATAATAATAATGATGGCGATGATGATGATGATGATGATGATGATGATGATGATGAGGATGAGGATGATGATAATAATAATAATAATAATAACAATAATAATAATAATGATATAATAATAATAATAATAATAATAATAATAATAATAATAAAAGGTATCTGCCAAAGCTGCCCGCATAGCGAGGTATGAAAAGCGTGTTAGATTTTTCAAGGACAACAACATGTTCAAAAATAACACCAAGAATTTTTACAGGAAGATAGGAAAAACAGCGTTTACTGCAGGGTCTGTACCATCAAAAGAAGAAGTGCAGAGATTTTGGAATAAAATCTGGGCAGAAGAAAAAAACACACAACGAAAAGGCCCCCTGGATTGACAGAATATCTACAGAACTGGACCCCTTAGAAGAGCAAAGTGGGAGGGTGTCAAGGTAGAAGATATAAGATCTGCTCTCAGGAGGTCAAGCAAATGGAAGTCTCCAGGAAAGGATAAAATTCCTAACTTCTGGCTGAATGACTTCCCAGAGAGCCATGAACTGCTAACAGAACTGTACAATGATGTTTTGCAACACCCTAGTAGGATGCCTCCTTGGCTAGTTAATGGGTTAACATTCCTGCTTCCAAAAAGTGAAGAAACAAATGAACCAAAAAACTATAGACCCATAACCTGCTTAACAACTATGTACAAAACACTAACATCTGTCCTGACGGAATATACCTATAGTTTTTTAACAGACAGCAGCATATTCCCTAATGAACAGAAAGGATGTAAACGTGGATCCTACGGCTGTAAAGACCAACTACTCATCAATAAGATGATCTTAGAAGATTGTCACAAACGACACAAAAACTTATCAATAGCCTGGATAGACTATAAAAAGGCTTTTGATAGCCTACCACATAGCTGGATTAGGAAATGCCTTGAAATGTATAAGATAGCACCAACTCTGCGAAACTTCTTGACTGTAAGTATGAGATCATGGAGAACCACACTAACTCTGAACAGTGACAGTGAATCCCTAAATGCTGGTGATGTAAAAATTTCGTGTGGCATTTTCCAGGGTGACTCACTGTCACCACTCCTCTTTTGTTTATCCTTAATACCTCTCTCAAAGCTGCTCAATGATGCGCAGTACGGGTATAAAATGTTTGATAAAAATATAAATCATCTCGTTTACATGGATGATTTAAAGCTTTTTGCAAAAAATGATCAACAACTCAAGGGCTTACTAGCGATAGTCAAACAATTCAGTGACGACATCAGAATGCAATTCGGCCTCGATAAATGTGCAAAGGCTACCTTTATCAAAGGAAAAATGACAGAAACATCTAACGTTAACCTTGACCAACAGAATGTCATAAAAGAACTAGACCCAGCGGAGAGCTACAAGTACCTAGGGATAATTGAAGGGAACGGAATAAGGCATTCAGAGATGAAGGAAAGGATCAGGAGAGAATGCTATCGAAGAGTGAGAGCAATACTCAAGACAGAGCTGAATGCAAGAAACAGGATCGAAGCAATCAATGCATTAGCTATACCAGTCGTGACTTACAGTTTCAATATTGTTAACTGGTCAATTACTGAAATATGTCAGCTCGACAGAAAAATAAGGAAACTGTTGACAATGCATAGAATGCACCACCCTAAGGCAGATACAGAACGACTCTATCTGCCAAGAAAAGAGGGAGGCCGTGGTCTTTTGCAACTGGCAATAACAATGAAGATTGCTACAATTGGCCTAGACACCTACCTGAAAAACTCTGAGGACTGGATGCTAAAACTTGTCTCAAAACATGAAAACAAGAAAGCATCATACTCAGTCACAAAACAGGCAAAGGAATATCTAAGTGAATTCCGAATACAACCAATTTCGGAATTAGAGATAGATATACAAGAAACAAGCACAGAAAAAGCTAGGCGCATGAAAACCCGTGCCAAAACTGCGGCCTTAGATATTCTGAATAATAAATGGCAAGAAAAACCTCTCTATGGCAAATACCCAAAGAGAGCGAATAATGCAGATATCGACAAAGCCCTGACCCATCAATGGCTAATGGCCTCTGGCTTAAAATCTGAAACAGAGGGTTTATCATAGCAGCTCAAGATCAATGCCTACCAACAAGAAACTACCAGGCCAACATATTAAAGATCAGAAGCAGTCCAACGTGTCGTGTATGCAAGCAACAAAATGAAACCATTGACCATGTGGTCTCCAAGTGCAGTCTTCTAGCGCCTACAGAGTATCTCAACAGGCACGATAGAGCTGCACAATATATTCACTGGGTAATCTGTAAAAACCTGGATTTGCCCCATGAAAAAAACTGGTGGGAACACAAACCACCCCCAGTGCTTGAAAATGACCACATCTCACTCCTCTGGAACTTCACCATTCAAACTGACAGGAAGATAGATGCAAATAGGCCAGACATCATATTGAAAAACTTCAAACAAAGAACATGCCTCCTCATTGATATGACTGTCCCAATCGATATAAACGTATCTGTCAAGACCTACCAAAAACTGAGCAAATATAAAGATCTTGAAATAGAAATCAGCAAAATGTGGAAGCTGAAGACTAAAACAATACCTGTTGTCATAGGTGCCCTGGGAATGATAGCAAAAGGGGCTGATAGCTACCTAACTCAGATACCAGGAAACCCAAAAATGGCAGAAGTTCAAAAGATAGTGCTCATGGGAACTGCTCATATCCTACGCAAAATACTCTCTATGTAATCTCAAGGTTTAAAACAAACATAATTTTCGGTTTAAAAAAAAAAAAAAAAAAATTTTTTTTTTAGACATTCATTAGTACAACATCCCCACCCCCCAAATATATGGCACACTAGGCATAACAACAACATGAACTTCCAACCCTGTTGTCTCTTGAGGTCTCTGGGTGAGACTTGGAGCCAACTTGTACAAATATAAAGCAAAAGTCAAACATAGAATAATAATAATAATAATAAAATAATAATAATAATATAATAATAATAATAAAATATTATAATAATATAATAATAATAATAATAATCATAATAATAAGAATAATAATATAAGAAGAAGAAGATATAAGGAAGATAATAATAAACAGAAGAAATAGAAGAAGATAAAAAGAAAATAATAAGAAGAAGAAGAAATAAGCAGAAGGAAAAGAAGAAGAAGAAGAGGAGAAATTTTTTTCTTTTCTCTAAAAAATCACGCTTTTCTTTTTGTGGACTTACAAAACCTTAAAACTTTCTGTGAAAATCTGACTTTTCTTTGCTTCCTCCCTGAATATTCAAAAATAAATGTAAACATATACTTTTTATTGCAAAAACACACCTGTTTTTCTAACTGGACATACAAACATCTCTAGAAAAGTCAACGTCAACCTCCACAATATTACCTTACACGAAATATACAAACACTTTTTATTGCAATAACACAAACGCACATAGAAAAAAAATAATGATGCTAAGATTCTCTCTGGTCGAACACAACATCTCTATTCACAAACAAACAATACAGAACAGCTCTTCCTTAAATTTTCTTAAGGCTAGTAGGAGTAGACATTTGAACTTTTTTTGACCGATAGGACCCCACCTAATAAAAAAAAAATACCACAGATGATGATGGTGCTGATGATGATGGTGATGATGGTGGATGATAATAATGATAGTAATAGTGCTGATAATCTATCTATTTATCTACACACGCGTACACACACACACACACTCACAGAGTTCAGCCAACACAAACCTCACCTCAGCTCTTTAGATATTAACCAAATATGAAAGTATTATTTGACAGGCAAGAATTCTGGCGTTGATGACAACCAGCCAGCTAGCCAACGAGAGAGACAATCAGACACTACTGTGATGGTGACAATGATAAAAACAAAAATAACAATAATAGGATACTGCTGTGACTACACATAAACAATATCATTGTTGATGATGATGATGATGATGATGATGATGATGGTGATGATGATGCTGCTGATGATGATAGTAATAGTGGTGATAATGATAATAGTGATAATAATGGTGATGATAATAACAATAATAAGCCGACTACGGCTGCTATAGTGGTAGGATTATAATTGTAACGGCAATGATGGCCGTCTCCCCACGAGCCAATCAAAGCTAAAAAATGATAACATTATCGTAGCACCAAAATGTTTTTGGAAACTAAAAGAAAAACTAAATCAGTATACCAAATCGCTTGTCCTATGGTTAATCTGGAAGCGCGTCCCCTCCTGGGATCGAAAAGTCATCAACTGGCACAAACTCTTCTCCGAATACGGACATGGATGGTCACTTCAACGGGAAATTCCCCAACTCGAGCCCTCCAAGTTCACCACCACAACCACCACAGAAAGAAAAATGTAAGCGGAACAAATGGACCCGAGAAGAGTATAAAGAAGTAATATACGTTTATTACTATGCATTAGGTAGGCCATCTCAAGAGAGACACACCGCAAACTCTTATAGTATATGGAGAACACGGAATCAAGACAGTAGGCCCTATTTGGACGAGAACAAATTGGCAAATGTGAGGAGGGATATCTTTAGAAATAACCGACTCACATACAGTGAAATAAGCGCGATCAAGCACGCAACGGAAAATGACATAAATATAAGACACAAAGGAAATGAAGAATCAGATGAACTGTATAGCCCGCCACGAGGCTTAATTGAAAGACTGCCATCTGACCAAAGTACGCAAAGGCCTGAAGATACAAGAAATTCTATTGAACCTGTTAAAGATAGCCAGGAAGATGATAAAACAACAGTAACTGAAGGTCTCGCATTTGCTGAAGAACACAGAGAGTCTATGGCAGAAATGAGGCAGAAAATCCTGAATACGCATGAAGTTGTAAGACATACAAGTATGAATGATAGAGAACCACTTCATAAACTCTCAAATACAAACCAAAATAAAAAACAAATCCAAATTGGCAACTATGTAACAAATGAAATAATACAAGAATTAAAACCTGATTTTACTGAGTTAAATGAAATTATTTACGCTTCTGCTAGGGCAATTGAAACCAGCTGTATGCCCCCGAAAAAACAAAGAAAACCAAACCTGGAAGAAATCAAACCTGGAGAAGTAAAATTGAAAAAGAGATTGAATTTATGAGAGGGGAAATATCAATATTAAATTAACTAATATGTGGAAATGATGTAAGATCCAGAACAGGAAGAAAGATGAAGAGAAAATTTGGATTCTCACCAAGAGAAGAACTGATATCAATAAAAGAAACGCTGAAACAAAAAGTCCAAGCAAAATCCCAAAGAATACGAAGATTTGAGAAGAGAAACAAATTTACAAGCAAAATAAGCTGTTCACATCCAATGCCAAAAACTTCTACAGAGAAATAGGGAAGGAGAAAGTAACCGTTAAAGACCCCCCTCCCATGGAAGAAGTTCAAAACTTTTGGAAAAGGATTTGGAGTGACAAGAAGACGTACAACATAAATGCAGACTGGATTATACAAACAGAAGAATCCTACCAAAATTTACAACAAGCATGGGAAGACATCACAATAGCAGACCTAAGAAAGGCACTCATGAAGGCTCATAATTGGAAATCCCCCGGTAAAGATAGGGTGCCGAATTTCTGGCTCGCATCGCTCCCATGCGCACACGGTAAGCTAGTTCAGCTGCTCAATGGAATTATGAGAGACCCAAAGAAAACACCTGAATGGTTAGCAAGTGGTATTACTTACCTACTCCCAAAGAATAACGAAACCAACCTTCCAAAAGTCTATCGGCCTATAACCTGTCTATCCACCACGTATAAAATCCTATCCTGGTGGAGAAAATATATGCATTCATGGAGAAGAACGATATTTTCCCCATTGAACAAAAAGGGTGCCGCCGAGGTTCATACGGATGCAAAGAACAACTGCTAATTAATCGTATGATCCTTGAGAACTGTCACAAGCGCAGAAATCTCAGCTCCGCATGGATTGACTATAAAAAGGCCTTCGACAGTATACCGCATCCATTGATCTTGAGATCGCTGGACATCTTCAAAATTTTCCCTGTGATTTCAAGCTTCCTGAAGCACAATATGTCGTTGTGCAATACGAATCTCTATTTATACAACTCTAATGGAGTACTTGCCTCAGCAAATATAAATATCAACTATGGAATTTTTCAAGGTGACTCACTTTCACCTTTAATATTCTGCATAGCCCTAATACCCCTTACAAGTGAATTAAACAGAACAGGGCATGGGTATAAAATTGCCAAAAAAAAAGCCATCTATTTTATATGGATGACTTAAAACTCTATGGTAAAGATGATAATAACCTCGAAGGCCTATTGCACACTGTAAAATCATTCAGCGAGGACATCGGGGTGGAGTTTGGACTTGAGAAGTGTGCCAAGGCCACTTTCCAGAAAGGGAATGTGAAGACCACAAATTCAGTTGAGTTAGATGTTGACACAGTCATAAGAGAGCTTGAGCAAGAACAAACATACAAATATTTAGGGATAAATGAAGGCTCTGGTATTCAGCATGCAATTATGAAAGAGAAGATCAGGAAGGAATGTTATAGGAGAGTTCGTGCAGTCCTGAAATCTGAACTAAATGCACGTAACAAGGTGTTAGCTATAAATTCCTTAGCAGTTCCAGTTGTTACTTATAGCTACAATGTGTTGAACTGGAATATGAGTGAAGTAAAGAATATAGATAGGAAAATACGCAAGCTGCTGAGTTATAATAGGATGCACCACCCAAAGGCAGACGTAGATCGCCTTTACCTTCCCAGAGCCCAAAGAGGTCGAGGCCTGATCCAATTTGAACTAGCTTACAAAACAACCACAATTGGACTGGCCAAATATCTCGAAATAACGAATGACTGGATGCTAAAGCTCGTGGAAAATCACGAGAGACGAAAGAAGCTTCATTCTATCATAAAGGAAAGCAAAAAATTTGCTATTGATCTCGTGCAGGATACCCAAACTGAACAACCCGAGGGAAGTACGGCAACTATTGTTGCAAAGAAGGTGAAAATAATGGCAACGAAAAAAGCGCACGAGCAATTGGCTGATAGGTGGGAGGAGAAACCTCTGCACGGCAAATATGTGGCCCGCAGCAAACAAGCTGATGTTGATCAGAAGCAAACCTATCAGTGGCTACGGAGCTCAGGGCTAAAAGCAGAGAGCGAAGGTTTCATCCTGGCTGCTCAAGATCAAAGCCTATTAACCCGAAACTACCAGGACAATGTGATGAAAAATGGAGCAGACCCAAAATGCCGATTCTGCAACGACATGATTGAAACAGTGGACCACCTAATCTCTGGATGTAAAGTCTTAGCACCAGCGGAGTATAAATTAGGACATGACAGAGTTGGCCAATATCTACACTGGCTAATAAGTCGGCATTACAATATCAAAACTGCGGACAAGTGGTATAATCACCACCCTGAAGCTGTAACTGAAGGAGAAAATGTAACGATTCTGTGGGACTTTCCAGTACATACAGACCGAACCATCAAAGCCAATAAACCAGATATTGTTGTGAAAGACCAAAACAATAAAGTTTGCTTATTGATCGACATGAGCATCCCCTGTGATCATAATATCTCGGCGAAAGAGTTTGACAAGCTCAGAAAATATAAAGACCTGCTCATTGAAATTGAGAAAATGTGGCATCTCAAGGCGGTTACAATACCAGTGATCGTAGGAGCACTAGGAATGATCAAGAAGGGAACCTAAAATTATATGAGAATGATCTCTGCAAGAAGTGCAAAAGATTGTCTTAACTGGTACATCACACGTATTGAGAAGAGCATTGTCGATGTGAGAACTATTACTACCCATGTATTTTAATTTAACTTAAAAAAAAATGAACGAACTATTGAGTTTAGTTTAATGGCCTACCAATGTATACTATGAGTTTCTTTTCCCTAGGAGTCGGGAAGACATTCGGCAAGAAATGGAAGCAAATTTGAAAGAAGAAAAAAAATAAATAAATAATGGCTGTGTGGTAAGACGTTTGCTCTCGAACCACATGGTTTCGGGTTCAGTCTCAATGTGGCACACCTTGAGAAGGTATCTTCTACTATAGCTTCGGGTCGACCAGATCCTTATGAGTAGATTATGACTGGATTTGGAAGACAGCTACTGAAAGTAACCTATCGCTTTTCGTGTGTGCGTGTGTGCGTGTGTTTGTGTGTATGTGTGTGTGAGTTCGTGTGTGTGAGTTCGTGTGTGTGTGTGTGTGTGTGTCTAAAAATATATAAACTGCAATATATATATATAAAATAAAAGACGGAAAATGCACACACTTTCATAGATTTAATATAATTTTTAATGTTTCATATTGTGTTTGTCGACTAGTTTCGCTTACGCTAATCATAACATTGTTATCATTGTAATTTCTTATTTTATTAAGAAGATTTTATTCCATGTTATATGATGAGAAGTTTATGAATGAATTATTCAACAAGTACACAAATTTAGCGAGAGGTAATCGGTGATCGTTATTATTGGTGACAGGGGAGCTAATTGTTCATCTTTCGGGGAGAGGATACATATTCACAAAGACCCAAAAGCTAAAGTAGTAAAATAGTCTTTTGGCCTCTGTTCTGTAATTCTTTCTTTTCAAAACAACTGAAAGTCATTCTCAAATGAAAATAAATTAAGAATAATAAGTTAACGAAATACTTTTACCGATCACGTGGTTATCCTTAAAGTCACAGGCAGGCATACACACACTCACATACACACACATACATTGAGAAAACTGCAGTTGCTCTATCTAGATTACAGGTCCAGGCTTCTGCCTGCAATTATTGGGGGCCTGGGATATATAACACACTGCCTAAATACCAATCTTGAGAAATTAGGCTTCTCAAAACCGGAAAGAAGAAACTGATTCGAAGTTTACAGATTCTAACCATCACTGGAACTGTAAATATATGTAATTCTTTCCAGAAGTTTATCATTTAAATATATATGAGCATGTCTAGATATGCAACTATATGCATGATAATACATACATAAAACAAAACATACAAATCTGCACGTATACATACATACATACATACATACATACATGCATACATACATGCATGCATACATACATACACCCCCCTCGTTGTTGGTGTTGAAATTCCAGCGGAGAAGCTTGAATCTAGGTTAGAAACCGGCTCCTTCTCTATTGGTAAGAAATCTTGGAATAAGACTGAAGAATATCAAACGAACACACATGAATATAGATAGATAGCTACATACATATATACATACATACATACATACATACACACATACATACATACATACATACATACATACATACATACATACATACATACATACATACATACATACATACATACATGCATACATACATACGTAAGAACGTACAGACAGACAAACAAACAAAAAGACAAACGTGCAGACATACGTAAATACAGAGAGACAGATAAACACATAAAAAACAATACTGTTATATTGTATATTTGGAAGCATGTGTACGTGTCTACGCAAGTTCCATTACACATATGAAGAGAGTGAGAGAGAGAGAGAGAGAGAGAGAGAGAGAAAGTGAGAGTGAGGGTTGGGGAGAGAAAATGTGTGAGAGAGAGTATAGACAGACAGAATGGAAATTCATATTTTCGTTTCAATCATGTAATAAGTTATGTCTTTAAATGGAGAAATATATTATTTTTAATGGAGAAATATATTATGCTTATTTACTGTACACACACACACACACACACTTGATCACACACACATACACATACATACCTACATAGAGGTAAAGATGTGAAGCAAAACAGGAAGTGATACTACAGGCAGACGCATAACACAATCATTGTCATTGCGATATGAGAGACTCTGTATTTATTTGTGTTTATGTTTACCGGTGCAGTGAGACTCTATATGGAGCGATTCTATAAATTGATACGATACAATAAGGACATCAATGAAATCTATACTGTGGTGCCGTCGATGATGATGGCGATGGCTGTTCAGGATATGAGTAGGAGGGAAGAGTGCGACAGTAATTCGACTGAAGAAATAAATAAAGATGTCAGAGACGATAAGTAATGTATTGCTTTATAAATATTATATAATAAAGCTGATATAGAAATCAATTGTTTAAACAATCAAGGACAGGTTTGATTTATTAATCTGTATTCCTGACTGCATCATAGAAATCTATTGATTTGCATCGAACTTACGTTTAGAGAATCGCTGGTGCACTTCTGTTTTACAATCAGCTGTATCTAATACTGATCTTTTGAACACTGCGTCTATATTTAAAAGTAACATTTATTCATATACACCTAATGAAGTTGTTTTCTGTAACAACGCTTCGTTTAAAATATCGACATAACCCCCCATTCCCCACTCATCCCATTTAGCTGTCGCTTTGTTCATATATAAATGACATTCAGCTCCAATTTCCTTTAAAAACTAATCTCCGAGCCGAGGAATTTGTCTCATAAAACTCATTTGTAAAAAATGGATATGGAAACACTTTAAATGGAAATGATTTCAGTTTTTGAATCTATTTTCATTTCTCGAAATCGCCGACGTTTTCCATTTGAATATAAAATAATTCTGAAGGCAGAAATTCTCCTTCGTTCCTTTACACTCATTTGTCGATTCGCTGATGTAAAGCTAGAGCGGAAATGGTTGTTATGAAGATATTTAAGTTGCAGTTTGTCGAATGCATATTTTCACACAATGATGGTATTCGAACGAAACATTGTAGAATTACACTAGCTCGTCATTTTGTCTGAAACTATATTTTAAAAAACCGTAAAGATGTAGATTATTCTACAGATTTTGTTTTTAATATGTCAAATAAAAGAAAAATAATAAAAAAACACAACAGCAATATTACTATTCTCTACAGATTACAATGCAATGTAGCAGTATATTTTAATTCTCATTTGCTTTTATAAGAGACACTATTTGACACAAAGTAAAGAAAAGTCTGCATTTTAAATTAAAGATTTATATCTCTACAGATACTGTACAACTTGCTGCAACATCTTTCTCCAGTATGATTTCAGATATCAGAAAGATGAGAATAGTAATCTAATTCTTGCTTGCTCACAGGGTATTGATGCGCAGAAGTATTTTCTTCATACCTGCTCAGTTCAATTTAGTGATGTTATGTTTGATGATACAAAACTGGTTTTGTTCGCTGATGGACGCCATGCAGAACATCAGCTGGTTTTTACATAACATTATAATCAACGCCATGTTTCCGATTATCCAAGTCTGCTTAAAGGGTCAGCCATTAATAACGCATGTCTACAGAAGTAAAACGACCGATGGACAAATAGATAACAAATGGAAGTCTTTCAAGTTCATTACGCTCGCCAAATAAGTATAATGATTAATAATGCTTACTCACTCCACCACTGAAAACAAATCTCTACATTTGATATACAGCATTTATAGTATATTTATCCCATTTATATTCTATCCATTATACATAATTTATATTTCTTTCTAAATATTTGTGTGCATTATTTCACATACACATAACTACACAATGTTAAGGCAAGCTGATACTCAGGTTTATATAATATAATAGTGTATTCGAAACAATGAGAAGTACTCGAAGCAGAAAATAATATAGTGAAGATAAACAAAAACTCAACAGATCTATACAGACATGACAAAACCAACCGATTGTCATATATGTCCAATTACAAATATTAAGATCCCGTGAATTCAGAATGTTATGCTCTCTAGCAAATTAATTAGTCCTAATAAGAACAACATTGATGTAAATCAACCAGTGATTGTGTAAAATAAGAAGCTTATCCCAGGAATGGAATATTTTTAAAAAGTTGATTTCTAAATATTTTTACATCAGTTTAATGAGTTAAATATTGATTGTAACAATAATAGCGCTTGATTTTCAAGTATTGTCGGTGTATATTATTTAAATAGAACTTGTTTTTAAAAAATGATTATCTTACGTGATAATTTTTTATTGTCGCTATTCATAGATTAATGAATTGATGGATTTATTCATAGCCCTATATATTATGTAAGTGATGATCGAACGGCAGAAATACAACACTGTACCAGAGTGTAGATTTGTGCTAATTATTATAATTCAAATTACAGTCAGGCACTCCATCTCCTTCTTTGGGTAACCTGCCAGTAGATCGAGTCAGATTGTATTTTTCAACAGTTTGGAAAAGTGAGTAATGAGTATATATAACATGGCTGGCTGAACGCGAAATCCCATTCTACGGGATTTTGAATTAACGTTCATTAATTGCATTTAAATGTGGCAATGCATTAACATGTGGTATAGAAGAGGTTATAATGTTGTAATAGAAATGATATAGCGAATGATTTCCCTTTAACTAAAAGAGCCATTTAGTGACAACTACTGAAAATGACTGCGATAGATGTGTACAGAATAGGTTTCGAAGAAAAGGAATAGATTGTCAGTTATCTGAAGAAAATAATTGAATGCCTGCGACAAAACAAAAAAAAAACAACAACAAGTAAAACATTGGAGTGCCTGCAAGATATGCTTTTCCCATTTTCGTAATAGTAGCTGTTGTTGTTGTTGTTGTCGTTGTCGTCGTCATCCTTGCTGTTGTTGTTGTTACTGCTGCTACTACTGTCATTTACACCCTGACACCAGCCTTACACTATAATTTAGTTACGTTGGTGTATGGGTGAGAAGGAAGAAATAGTTTTCGATCGCCCTATCCCAAACCCCGTGTTGTTTTCCTCTCTCCAGCCTGTGCTATACCCCAGTTCTGAAACAGAACAGCATGGTTGATGTCAGCCCAGAATTTATGCCGGAAGGCTGGGCACGTAACAAATGTTTCTTGAAAATATAGCATAAAAAGACAAGAGACACATGAAACCGACCAGCTTCGTTAGGTATATAGTCGGTTCCTCATCAACACGAAATAAAATTTTGAAATTCTAATTATTGAAAAGATAAACTATCCACTAACAAAAATTTATTTTATGGATCAGAACACAACGTATCTTCCACAGAAGAAAATATTTACACTGATAAAGAAAATCATATTTTCCAGTTACCTTGCATTCACGCATTCAATCAAAGTATAAGAAAAAAAAAAGGATTGCGAGAACAGCTTCGAGTAATACATACAAGGGTACAAAGGAGAGACTTCGCGCAAGAAATTCCTGCAATATATTCTAATTAATTTTTATTTAATTTATTCAAATATGTAAATGCATATATAATAACGTAATTGTAAATCAATAATATAAATAAAGCTTAACACATGTAGGAGTTTACAACCTATACATGTGTGAGGAACCGTGATCTTGGTTTGATAACAAAAACATGACGTTCAAAAATATTTTCTGTTTCTATATCCTCGAAAAATATATAGTCGCGGATATTCCTAGGATTACCTCCGTTGTTAGGGCACCGGAGACAATGTATATATACTTTAGGCGGTTAAGATATAATACTTCACAGATTCCTTAATTGTTTTATTCAAGCTCTAACATTGACATTTTGCTCATGGTTGTAGTTCGTTGCCAATCACCAATATTTTTGTTGTTTTTTGATTATTCAAATCGTGAACCAATCGTCTGCTGGCTATTCGAAGGTCATTGAAAGTAAGACTTCCCCGGCGGGAGCTGAGTTTTTCTTTGGCTGTTCTTTCCCCTTGTGAGGAAGAACAGATATTTTTGTTTTCTTTTCGAGCTGTCAGACAGTTTGTCTCACATGGTTATCTTCATTAAAATAGAAGGGCGATAGGGCGAGAATACTTGTTGGTTGGGGAGGAGAATCCTGTTTGTTGGCTTCGAGGATTGTGAACCAAGCTATTATTTTCACCATTCTTGGAGCTAAAAGCAGTAGTGCACATGTAGTGCTCTGAAACAGCAATTTCTAGAACATTCTGGTATTGTTACTGTCTGTCTGTATGTCAGTCAGTCAGTTTGCCTCTATCTCTCTCTCTCTCTCCTCAGTTCATGTCAGTTACCTTCTCTGTCTCCGAAAACCAAGCTGTTTCAATCAAGGATCCATCGAGTGGCTCAAATCTCTAAAACAGCTGCACCAGTTTCATTGCATTTTTGGCTACAGTTCTACAGTTCTATATTTAAGAGACGAGGAAATATTACGTTATGTACATTATTTACATTTGACATATTTGTCCTCATCTTTTTCTGTTGTTAACACAACGTTTCGGCTGATATAATTTCCAACCTTCATCAGGTGTCTTGCGAAAATTTCGAACTTGGCTTCCCAATCCTCAGGTACTTTTTCGATGTTGTTGTTGTTGTTGTTGTTATTATTATCATTATTATTATTATTATTATTATTATTATTATTATTATTATTATTATTATTATTATTATTATTATTATTATTATTCAGGTCACTACATGGAATAGAACTCGGAATCTTGGGGTTAATAGCTCGCGCTCTTAACCACTACGCCATATGCCCGTGGGCTTGAAAATAAAATAATAATAATAATAATAATAATAATAATAATAATAATAATATAATAATAATAATAATAATAATGATAGCATCGAAAATATACCTTAGGAATGAGAACCCAGGTTTGAAATTTCCTCAAGGCACCTGACGATGGCTGGAGGGTATATTAGCCGTAACGTTGTGTTAACAACAAACAAGATGAGGACAAATATCCGTCAAATGTAAATAGTGTAAATAATAAAAATAATGAACCGAAGGATTGTTCAACGATATTCCACATCACGCAGACAGGGAGAGTCCGTGAAGTCATCCTCTGTATCATTCCTCTCTATCATTCCGATTCACGTTCACCGAAGGAATTGTTGTTTCGTGTATTCTTTTATATCGATAAGTATGTATTGTAGTTTTGCTGCTAATGTTCTTCTGTCCTTCAAATGTCCGTGTTCAGGAGTCCAAATGCCACTCTCTCCCTGTTTTATTTGTCCTGATTCTCTTTTCAACTTTTTTCTTTTGTGTTTGCATGCAGTCCAACTCACTTTCCTCTTAACCTTTTCTTAGCAAAAAGCTAGTTCGAATACAAATGTAATCACAGCAAAAATCCTTTCAGCAAAATAAAATATTTAAACTTGTCCCTGTTTGCAAGATGCAACAGAGTTAAAGATTAATTCTTCCTAATAATCAAAACACTCTGAAAGCGGTATGGAAATAAATCCGTCCGTCCCAAACAAAAACAATTCTGCTCCTCCCCTTACATCAATAGCGACAACAACAACAACAACAATAATAACAACAGCAACTACTCTACTGCTACTACTACTACTACTACTACTACTACTACTACTACTACTACTACTACTGCTGATGCTGCTGCTGCGGCCACCGCCTCTGCTGATGCCGCTCGTGCTACTTCTGGTATTGATACACATGATAAAGAGAAGAAGAAGAAAAAGGGGAAGAAAAAGAAGAAGAAGAAGAAGAAGAAGAAGAAGAAAAGGAAGAAGAAGAAGCAGAGGAAGAAGAAGAAGAAGAAGAAGAAGAAGAAGAAGAAGAAGATGAAGACGAAGAAGAAGAAGAAGTAGAAGAAGAAGAAGAAAGAAGAAGAAGAAGAAGAAGAAGAAGAAGAGAAGAAGAAGAAGGAGAAGAAGAAGAAGAAGATGATGATGATGATGATGATGATGATGACGACGACGACAATGATGATGATGGCGATGGTGATGATGATGAACCAAACATGAAAAAATGGTAAAAATAGGGTTAGCTAATATGTTTATCATTTTAATTCCAATTCAATAATAATGGTTCTTAAGAATATTGAAATAATAATAAGAATTGCAGGAATTGAAAGTTTACTCATTTTGAGTGTGCAGCAATGTGATGTGGTGGAATTGAAGCTGACAGTTGAAAGAGAAAAAATCTATCAAGATGAATATTAATATTAATTACCAGTGAACATTGTCACGTGATGCACTAGTTAAGAGAAGAGTAAGACATCCCAGAAAGAAAGTTCGAGTCGAAATAAGATACTAAGAGTACATGAGTACATGTTCTTTTATTACTTTCCTTGTTTCAGTCGACATAATGCTACCATGCTGGGCCGCCGCCTTGAAGACTGTCAGGCGAACCAATCGATTCCCAGTACTTATTCCATCGATCACTATTACCGAACCGCCACCACACGAACACTGGTTACCAAGTGGGGAACAAAACACATATACACCCACTCATACACATATACGTACATACATACATACACACATACATACATACATACATACATACATACATACATACATACATACATACATACATACATACATACATACATAATACACACATGTAGGACGGGTTTCCTTTAGTTTCCGTCTATCACATCCTCACATCCACACACAAGGCTTTGGTCGGCCCAGCAACATAGTAGAAATACTTGCACAAGGTGCCACGCCAGCGACTAAATTTGTGTATATATATTAATATATGTGTGTATGTGTGATTATGTCGATAAATGTGTGAGCATGTATATATGTGAATATGAGTGAGTTTATGTGTAATAGTTCACCGAGAAATACCTGAGAGCATATAACTAGCTAAGAACCACAAATTGGACTGAAAAATAAGGTAAATAGTGAAGCTTTCGTATCCATAATCTACGATTTAAACAGGGGTTTGTTAGGTAAATTATTTCTAAAAAATCCCATGCTATGGTCACGACTGGAACGCGTTTGATCATATTTTTACTGAATTAAAGCTGACATGGGGATTAAAGAAGAACGGCATAATTTTTAGCTCGTCATTTACGAGTCACTAAATAATGGAAAGTGAACGTCAGAATGGAATCATGGATAACGCCAAACGATGAAATTGACCACTAAAAATAGTCTAAAACAGACAAATTGCATGAAAATCCATTAACAAACGGACGAAATCTAAACAAGTATTTTTATTACTGCATTATCTGAAGCCAAAGTAAAACTTCCAGAGTACAATTAAGCAAATGGTATTGCAATTTTATGCCATACACAAGTGGATTATAATTGTAAAACACATACATAAAATGTTAATAAAAAATTGTTAATAATTCGAATTAACAAAAATAAATAAATATTTTATGCATCAAAACAAAAGTCCATTTGATTCTACCACAGAGTTGAATGGTGAGTTGAGTTATTTTTATAAACACTCGGAGAGAACTGGTTCCATCAGACAAGTATTTATTGACCATATATGGGCACTGAGATGAACTATTGCCACATTAACTTCTGGGAGTCATATAGTAATATATAAAGAACAGCGATAAGTTTTCAGTTAGAATCACATTAACATTTGAGATAAAAATTGATTGCATTGAATCCGGGATGGTCTAATCAATATTCACTACATGTTTTATTTTAACACATTAACAATCCTGGGGCTTACGAGATGTATGTTCAGGGATTGATTTGAACTTTAAATGTGAAGAGGCGTAGCACATTTTATCCAAATTTTTACCTAACATTTCGACCAATACGTTTGGAGAGTTAAATGAAAATTTGCAATGAAATTTCATATAATTAAGTTAATGAAATATTGATTTTTTTTTGTCCGACAAGCTCACGATATTGCCAGCTCGCCGCATTATATGTATCGTAGAATTGGTTTCAAATTTTGGCACAAGGCCAACAATTTCGATGAAGGGTGTACTTCTATATCATCGTCGATAACTACTCAACTGGTACTTATTTTATCGACCCAGGAAATATGAAAGGCAGAAGTTAACTAGAGCGGAATTCGAAATCAGAACGGACGAAATGCCGCTTAGCGTCTAGTCAGGAGCGCTAACAATTGTCAGCGCACCGCATTATGAATATTTCCTTCAACGTAAATAAGAAAATGAAAAAGAAATTCGAGCACTAAAGGAAGAACTATAAGTGCCATGGATGAAGGTGAAATAAATGATATATATATATGTATATATATATATATGTATATATATATATATATGTATATATATAACTCATATATGTATATATAAATGTGTGTGTGTGTGGCAATCTAAGCTGAATCACAAGTTATAAATTATGAATGTCGGAGCTTGTATTAAATTTAACGAAAACGAAACTGGAAGAAACGTTGACTTATTGTAAAGATTTAGAAAGAAATGCGGGGAAAACAAAACCCACCTGAAGCAATGGTAAATGATAGAGTAATATAATAGGAAACCTTAATATGAATCTCAAATAAATAAAATACAAGATACAAAAATTAGGATGAGATGAAATTCATAAAAATAATTGATGGAGTAGATGAAAGCAAAATGGCGTAGAAGGAAAGGGTTTTCGAAAATAATCATGACCACTGAAGTTGAATACAATATTTTCACCATTACAAAATTAGTGATTAACAGCCAATTAGAATATAATTACAAAGGCGTACATTTTTTAAGAACTAGCTGCAGAATATCTCAGGGGCCATTATAGAATTTATAATTAAATTAACAAAAGAAGCTGATAAAATACCGGCGGTTATAAAAGAAACGCTGTGAAGGATATTATACAATAAATTATTAAAAGCGATGTTACTCTATATGCTGTTGTCAGGAGATATGTTGACCTATATTTGGAGAAGTATTAGCACTTGCTATCATCAACAGATGTGACCACCCTATCACCATATACTGATATTAAGAGGCGATTTAAGAAACATACACCAAAGTTAAGAACCAAGTAGTAATAATCTAAAGAGTTGTTGTTGCAAAGCTGTCGCTTTAAAATTCTAAAATGAGACTGCATAATATAATTCTGTTTCTGATTGAATTGGGAATGTCACGGTTGGTATATATTTGATGGAAAGTGACACGAACAGGTTTGACATTGTGTTAAATATCAACAATATCAACAAACTCCCCAAAATAATGTAAAATAGATAGAAAGAATCGTCTTGGCAGAGTAATTGGAACATCGGTCCGTAGACCTTGTGATATTTGTTTCGAAAGTTTGTGTTCTGAGTTCAAGTCCTGCAATAGATACGTTGCTCAGTTTAAAAAAAAAAAAAAAAGTTATAGAGTTCAGAAGACATTTAGCAAAGTCCACTGAAATCGGGGTCGGTGTACAGTCCAGGGTCACATTTTATTAACTTTATTCGGGGTTCTTATAAATGGCTATACGTATGCTCTTCTCCACCATTCCCAGTTCTGGAATCCACAAGCTATTTTCATTCTCTCTCTGTTTATTTTCCCTTATTCCTTTCTGTTGAAGAGCTTAGGCTCGAAACGTAAAAGACTTTCTCACATTATCTATCGTCAAACTAATACACCTACTTGTTGTTCATACATTTGTCTTCGTTTTTTGTCTTTCTGTAACTTTCAACTCTCTCTCTCTCTCTCTCTATATATATATATATATATATATATATATATATATATATATAACTTCTCCTCACACGTGACTGACTGACCGACTGCTGGTCTTTTGGGTCTAGCAGTCATCGCAGCAACACACATTTTTTCTCTCTGCCCTAAGGCACATTCCTAACGCACCAGCTCAAGTTTACTCGTCCTGTCGAAAGACACCTCTTTGTGACGTCCTGCTTTTGTTATTATGATCATTATTGTTTTTACGTATTTTTGTATTCATATTCGTGTAACATCGTCCGTTTTTCCGTCTTTGTTTTGTATACATTCGAAGCTTTCTTCCAAGGAATCTAATGCGCTTAGCTTAGATTTTCCTTGGGGTTGGCCAGATTGGAGCAATCTCAAGATTAATCAGCCGAAATTGCGAAGATGATCCGGTTCTTGACTGAAGATTGAAGGCTTCGAATGTCCCGTCCGTGTTTTTTGTATCGTCTTTTAAATGTTTTGCGTTCTTGTCCGAGTTTGTATTTCTTTACATATATATATATATATAGTTGAAATTATATATAAATGTATATATATATATATATATATATATATATATATATATATACTCTTTAACTCTTTTACTTGTTTCAGTTATGTGATTGTGGCCATGCTGTAGTACCGCCTTTAGTCGAGCTATATATACATATATAGCGTGCGAAGGATATTTAGAACATAACATTGTTTTCGTTATTACTGCTTTTTAATTACCTTTATTTAATTTATATTACTTACAATAATATTAACACATTCTCAGTTTACTCAAGAAATAAAGAAGTGTGCTGTAATTGTGGCCGTAGATGCTGGCCCAGTTTTTGAAAGTCGCCAGATCCTTCGTCTACAAGCTTTCTAAGGATTATAGAAGTTCAGGCGGAAAGGTATTTCTAGTATCGAAAGGCAAAAGGAATTCCCACGCTCTGGTACCAACAGAACACCCGAATTTATTTTTAAAATTTTCAGCAGAAGGAAATTCCACAAATTCCATGACGTCAATTACAAAAGATCTGAATGTGTCAGAAGAGACAATAAGACATGTTGTCCACGACGATAATCGGAACAAGGAGAGGTAAATTCAATTCAGAAAATGCAAGGGAACACCGTTTGATCAGATCTAAAAGTTTATTAAACAAAGTTAAAAACCCAGACGATCATAACATGCTTTCTATTTGTCAGACAAGAAAAAATATTTATCAAGATGAGACGATTCGATACGTAGTTATGTTGAGACCCTTCTGAAGTTCCGACAGTCATGCACACAACATTTCCTGCAAGTGCCGTGACGTTTGGAGGTGGCACTAATGGCGGACAAGTGTTGCCTCTTCATTACTTTCCACAATGTTTAGAGTTAACTCGGCTCAAGCAAGTCAAGAATTTTCATGACCGCACAAACTCTAACATTTGGCCTCCAAATTCATGAGTTTTCAATCCATTGAACAGTTATGTATGTAACGCTGTTGTCAATCAACACCTCCATAACACCAAAGATTATTTGGAAGCTGATATAGTCTAGGTAATATCAATCAGAAGCAATTTAATTCGGGCATGCAGACGTTTCAGACGATTCAGCTACGTTAAATAAGATTATAGAGAAGATAATCTAGTTTATGTGTACAAACTTTTTCGTTAATACGGTCCCAGTACACACACACACACATACATATATATATATATATATATATATATATATATATATATATATGTATCTCTCTCTCTCTCTCTCTCTCTCTCTCGATTTATATATGTATATATATATATATATATTATATATATATATATATATATATATATTATATATATATATATAAGGCAAGTTTAGTATTTTGTGTAGTTGTTGGTTAGTTACTATAAAATTATTTCCTAATATCTGCATATATATATATATATATATATATATATTATATATATATATATATATATATATATATATATTATATATATATATATATATATTATATATATATATATATAGTATATATATATATATATATATATATATATATAATATATATATATATATATATGCATATATATATACATATATGTGTATATTTATATGTGTATATAAATCGGCGGCGTGCTGGTAGAAACGTTAGCACGCCGGACGAAATTCGTAGCCGTATTTCGTCTGTCGTTACGTTCCGAGTTCAAATTCCGCCGAGGTCGACTTTACCTTTCATCCTTTCGGGGTCGATAAATTAAGTACCAGTTACGCACTGGGGTCGATGTAATCGACTTAATCCCTTTGTCTGTCCTTGTTTGTCCCCTCCGTGTTTATCCCCTTGTGGGTAGTAAAGAAATATATATATATATGCATATATATATACATATATAAATATATATATATTCATATATATATACATATGAATATATATATATATACATACGTACATATATATATATATATATATATATATATATATATGTATACATACATATGTATATGAGTGTGTGTGTGTGTATTTATAATGCTAAAATAGCGTGTTAAATCTAGTATCGCATACGATGTAACATCCCTCGCTATTGTCTAAAACGGTGAAGCCTGAGCATAAAACAGTAGTTAGTAATACTTCTGCCAGAAAATAATTCTTCAACTGACTTTATATCAGATATTTGCAAATATTATGGAATACTTTTATAGTAACTAACCAAAAGTTACAGAAAATACCAAATTTAACAATAAAATCACGTCAGCACTACAGAATTGTTATTGGCGCAATTTAACAGCAAAAATCCTCTGCTATGTATTGTTACTATTAGCGTAGCAACTATGAATTGGACGATGTCAAGTATGTAGTAGTCCCACCTTTTTTTTGTTACATCAAATACTACTACAATGATTTAAAATAGACAGAGGTCACGAGAAAGTTTTTCAATGGTATTTTCTGTATTCCGTTGATCGAATCCTTATCGTTGTAAGCAACGGAACGCCAGATTATTTTTTTTTAGATGCATGCATGCATATATGCATGTATGTATGTAGTTATGTATGTATATATGTATGTATGTATGTATGTATGTATGTATGTATGTATATATGCATGTATGTATGTATGTATGTATGTATGTATGTATCTCTGTCTGTGTGTCTAACACTGTTTAGACAAATAGATAGATAGATAGATAGATAGATAGATAGATAGATAGATAGATAGATAGATAGATAGATAGATAGAGGGATAGATAGTCCTGCTTGTTAAATACGCACAAACATATTTTCCTTTAATTTAAATCATTTGAGTTGTTAGACTTTAGACGAATGATCCACGGGAAATAGAAACCGAAAAACTATATATAGTGGTGAATTTGAACTATTATTGCCATTGAAATAGATCTTCGCATCCGAGTATTTATATATATATATATATATATATATATATATACATATTTAAATTGGTGTACAGATATTGTGTATTGAGAAAAAGGAGGCAATCAGAATGTTGGTTGATTCCTTATTAGCGCTTTTGTTCTTTATCAGAACTCTTTTGGTTTTAATTTTGGGTTTTAATTTTTACTTGAAGAGTTCGGTTAACGAACGAAAGCTCCAATAAAACACACACACACACACACACACACACACACGCACGCACGCACACACACACACACACACACACACACACATGTATATGTTATACATTTGCAGAACATGGACATTACAAAATGCACAATATTGACTCAGAGAGAGTTCAATCCGGTCTTTATACCTTCATTCATTACACTAGATAGGTATGCAGCGTCTGGTAAAGATTTGCTGGGAAAAAAAATAACAGAGTTCTTAAAGAACAACCTGTCAAAAATCGATATGTTTTAGATTTTATATGAATAAAACTTCCTTCCACATGTTTATCCAATCTTCTGTGTCATATTATTTGCTTGATCAGACAAAGATCGTGTCGATCTAGTTGATCTACGCCATCAGGTGCTTTATGTTGTAAACAAATTATACCATTTTCTTAATTCTGTCCGATGACTCCGTCCTTTTTGCGAAAACGAATAACACGACACTAAATTTCCACACAATGGTAGACTGTATTACAATCAGCTGTACTCTTTCTACACTCTTAACTATGTTGTTCACGGCGCATTGTGTAGCCAATGACCAATATAGCTACCATCAAGTCGAAGAACCATCAAGTGACGTTTCATGTGGTCGCTTAATCTTGAAATATAAAGGGCTATTGAATAATTTAATATTTGGATGCACACTGCCAGACAAAAGAGATGGAATGGTCACTTAGGGTACGTCGTTAATCAAAGATCTGCGTCTAAACAACAACAGTAACACCTCCTTTAGTCGACACATTTCATACAAATAACTAGAGCAGGAACTTTATCAAAGATTGTTACGAAGAAATGGTCTCTTCCATCATTGGAAACTATAAGCATAATTTTGCTTCCGACGTAATGGATACCATGTAACTATGTAATCTTTAAAAGTGCAAAACTGTACCGCATCGAATAAGATTCCTCTGAAAAAGAAAATTCAAATTGCAAGCATCTGGAACGTGATTTCCTTGCACTGAAAATTGTGTGACAAGTATTTAGTTGCTGTATTGTTTAAAATGTCACCATTCAAGTCGAATGAGAAAGCTTCTCGGTGCCTGCAAGATCTGGTAAAATAGCCGGGAAATCTCCCTTAAAATCACACATATTAAAGCCGGTCATTATTTTCTATGCAGTTGCACATATAAGTAGAAGCTTGAAGAGGTTAGTTTTCGAGCAAGACGAAACGGTTGCATAGGCAGCAGGCATGCCTGTTCTCCTCTCGGCATCTGTATTTATACCAGAGAAAGACCATAGACACGACTGATTCAACTTGGCAGTGGTGTCGTGGCAAATATTGCTCTCAGAGCTCAAAGAAACGGAAGAGGGTTTGCGAAGCATCTAGCCCTACTCTACAAAACTTCTGTCAAGTCAGTTCCATTTAATTAATATTTGTTATCGAAACCAAAATGGTGAATGCTAAGAATAGTGTCTTGGATTTGAACTCAGGGCGCAGAGTCAGTACTGGAATTACCACGTGACATTTCATCTAACACCCGGTAAGTTCTGCCAATTCGAGAGCATGACATTCAGTTACCACCATATCAAACATGACGATTTCTCATTTCTGTTATTCTATCTCAGTGTATGAATTTGCATTGCAAGGTTCTTGATATGAAATCGTGTATTGAAACAGATATTGTTATATTGCGGGATGGTCATCTTTTTTTCTTGCCAAATAAACACACGCACTCTATATTCGTTCTTCACTTGTTTATTATTGTTCATATTTTATGTCCATTGTCGGGACAATAATAAAGAAGTGAAGGACGAATATATATACACACACAGATATGCATACACAAGGAGACAGAGGTGCATACATATACAAACACATGCTCACACACACATACATAGAAAATGCACAAACACGGACAGGCAAGCACATAAATATGCAGGATACGTACATACAGATGCACACACATACATACATATGCATACACACACATATATACATACATACACATGCAAACACACACACACATACACACGTACATGTATGCATGTATAGGCACACACATACACACTGACCCATACACATGCGCACAACAAACAAAAGGGAACGCAGTGTAAAAACGGACAGAGTCAAAACTATTGAAAAGGTTGCAAGACGCAACGAAAATTTTAGAAAATAAAAATAAGAAATAAGTGGAAATTTTACCGGTCAGTGTGTTAAATAATAAGGCACTAAAAGAGAATGACTCTCCCCAGACACAACAGAATATGAGTATTATTTCTTCCTAAAATTATTTATGTATATTCCTCTGCAACAGCCATCCACACTATAATGGTGATGATACAATTCAGCATCTCAATTTCTGAACAGAAAGTTAAGTTCAGCACTATAAAAGTAACCTCTTAATGAACTCCAGTATGGAGATTTGGTGGAGGAAACGGAGACTGGAGAAATTATTCGAATATATAAATAAATCGGGAATAGGTTCGCTACGAAGAATAATGGTAAGTCGAAAAACTGGTTTTGCATTCCTGCACACAGAAATATAAGTTAGGACCTTATAAACATTTAAGTATGTGTTACGAACATAATGTAAATAACCACTGTCAATAAATACGCGAGTAGAATACATGGAGGAATGGACAAACTGTTCGCAGATCTAACACATAATATAATATTTGCATTCGTAAAAAAGTCGATGCAGTCAGAGAAGAAATATGACAGAGAAGGTGAGGAAGAACATCAGATGGGATTTAACAGTATGGCAACTTTCTAAAAATAAAGTAGACAAATTCGACAGAAAACCGCTTTATATTTAGATTTAAAAAAATCACAGAATATCTGAAGTTTTAATGCATATAAAGTAGACAACATAATGGTATATATTTTAAAATAAGAAACGAAAGCAGTGTACATTCAGTAGCATCCAAATATCAAACATTTTGTATTTGGATTTTAATAGTGACTTTTCCAAGTTGCACGATAAGCTGTTTATGTACTATGGTGGATATACTTAAAACCATGCGTTTCCCCCGTTGTGAAATATATACCTAAGTAAAGTTGTGACACCCCTCTTCTGTGTGAGACTCATTGTACGATAAGGTACATAGATATTGCAACCTTAACGAATTTTATAATCGCTGAGAAAGACGAAAGCAACCGTATTAATATGAATTCATATCTCAGCTCTTTGTTCCTTAAATTTTAAATGAAATTAGGAAATCCACAATGGTCTGGATATGATGATAATTACCACTTGTGCAAAGACATAAAGATCATACGGTATTTACATTATTTACATTTGACGGATATTGTTTGTTGTTAACACAATGTTTCGTGTGATGAACCCTCCAGCCTTCATCAGGTGTCTTGGGGAAATTTTGAAACTGGGTTATTATTATTATTATTATATTATTATTATTATTATTATTATTATTATTATTATTATTATTATTATTATTATTAATATTATTATTGAATGAAAGAGCAGTGTATGCCATCAAAGTGACACTGGGGTAAAATATACGACGCCCAGTATACCCATCATGACTACCCGTCTGATAAGGGTACACCAGGCACATGCATCACAATCATATGTGCGTGACATCGTGATCTCATATCAAGATAAACACCGCATGACCTTGCAGGTGGGGCCCAGTTGGAATTTTCTTCTGGTCGAGTAGCCCATCTCGCTCAAAAGGTCCCTGAATAAGGATTGTTTAAGGATGTTGAATGAACCAACCATGTTTCCAAAAGTGAATTATCCAAACCCCCAGGAATTCCTGTCAACACACGGCTATGATGCTCCCCCACTAACTCTGCTTGTGATCAGAGTTGCACATATCATCAGCCACTAAGGGACATGCTCAACTGGTTATGGTCAAACAACTGACAAGGAAATCTGTGGTATTGGCACAGAATATTTCTGTAGCCCATCTTTTATTACAAGACAAAACAATGTACATGATAACACTTCCAACCAGTTAAGATCAGAAGCCATGAGAGCCACTGTCTGGTACTGCATCAGGGCAATTATTATTATTATTATCATTATTATCATCATCATCATCATCATCATCATCATCATCATCATCATCATCATCATCTTCATCATCATCTTCATCATCATCATCATCATCATCATCATCATCATCATCATCATCATTATTATTATTATTATTATTATTATTATTATTATCATTATCATCATCATCATCATTCTTCTCCTTCTTCTTCTTCTTCTTCTTCTTCTTCTTCTTCTTCTTATTATTATTATTATTATTATTATTTATTATTATTATTATTATTATTATTATTATTATTATTCAGGTCACTACCTGGAATCGAACTCGGTATCTTGGAGTTAGTAGCCCTTCCTCTTAAATACTCCGGCATATACTTGATGAAAGCTGGAGGGCAAATCAGCCGAAACGTTGAGTTAGTAACGAACAAGATGAGGACAAATATCCATCAAATGTAAATAATGTAAATAATTCCTCATCTCGTAAATATAGAACTATAAAGATTATACTTGATATGAAGCAAACATTTGGAATCGATTAAATTAAGAACATAATATAACACATTGATGCTATATATAGATATAAATTGTTGAATATATTGCTTTTGCGGAGCCTAAACAACCTTTGGAAATTTCCATTCATATATTGACACAGGCAAATAAAATAATAAGCTAATTTTAATTAATCTCATTATAGATAATGAAATTTAAATACTGATGTGTTGAAGATATTTTTATGTGAATTACATTTGCTGCTTATTCATGCTTAGCCATGTATAAAATTATACACCGGTTCAGTTATTCTTCATTCTCCTTCGCCAAAAATGTTTAAATACAAATCTTACCCCGCCACTGCTGCACGGTCCATGTCTTGTGGGCACGGGCCCAGAGCAGCCGACTCTTCCGGTTTTGGGCTGTAAGGAGCGGTTTACGGGCGGCCCTACAGGATTTTAGACCAGCTTCCAGTAATCTGGTCTTGACGGTGGTTGTAGACAACTGCTTCCCTGTCACCTTTTGCATCTCCTCCGCAAGCTGCCGGCTCGTTGCCCTTCGGTTGTTCAGCGACTTTCGGATCAGCATCCGGTCCTCCCGCTGGGTCGTCAGCCTCTTCTGTCCCCTACCCTTTTTGTCAGCTACTGATCCGGCTTCTTCGTATTTCTTAAATAAGCACTGAATTGTGCGCCTGGCTACACCAAGTTTTCTGGCTATTGCAGCCTCCGACAGCTTCCCACGCCACGAGAGAGCCTCGTACCGTCTCTCCAAGGTCATGCGAGGCCTTGGGCCCATCTAGGAATGAACGATAAAAACCAGTTATTTTCATTAAAACTATTCATTTGAATAATGTTATGCTATAACAAAACTACTATGAGTTATTATTCATTAAACAAAAAAGAAAGAAAGCAGAATTTCTCACTTTATTGATGTATACAGAAGTTTTGTGAACCGGAAGTGACGTCACAAAGCAGAGTGTAGGAGAATTTGTGAGGAAAAAAAATCCTGCAAATACACAAATCAATTAACCTACAAGCTGTTCAAAACGTCTTACGCGATGAGAAAACTTAGTACGGTGTGATTTCGGTCCTTGCGAGGCGCTACCTATATCTATTAAACAAAGGAAGATTTGTCTGCATCCGCACTCCAAGTTGTTGTTGCACTGCTATGTCAACATCATTAGGCTGTAGACTCTCAAACCGCTCTGCAAACAAAGTTACGTCATCGTTCTGCGCAACAGTGAACTCGCAACAAAGCAATAGTTCGAGATATGGCCACTAGGTAACAGCACATACCTTGAGTGAAGAGCAAATCAAGGGTGCTAATTAATTTCTGACGGTAGTGTATATATGTATGTATATATATGTATATAGCTAAAATTTTTGGGCTGCTATTTCTAAATGTTCGGTGTATGGTAAAGTAAATTATTTTACTGAACCCCAATTATATAACGTAATGTTTTAAATATACCGTAAATGGTCTTTTTACATACTGAACATTACTTGGTAAAATTATTAATAATAATTAATTAATTTTACCCTTTTATTATTGACTATATATATATATATATATATATATATAAGTAGTATACATATACCACACACACACACACACACACACACACACACACAACACACATATATATATATATATCTATATATATATATATATATATATATGTATATATATATATATATGTATTGATAGAAATGGTAAGACAACAAAGAATGGGACCTCGATATTGTGTAAATAGGGAATTTATAAATATAATATGTGGGAATTATTCGGTAGCCATGATAAAACTCCGAGTTTTGGATATCGGGCGTTTTTTGATGTCCCGATAACTGAAAAGATTCCGGCGTGGGTTCCGCCCCGACATCCGAAACTCGGAGTTTTATCATGGCTACCGAATTATTGTCACATATTATATTTACATATATATATATATATATATATATATATATATATATATATATATAGAGAGAGAGAGAGAGAGAGAGAGGGAGAGAGAGAGAGAGATATAGAGAGATAGATAGATAGATAGATAGATAGATAGATAGATAGATAGATAGATAGATAGACAGATAGGTAGATAGATAGATAGGTGTGTGTGTGTGACCACCATTTGTCAACTAGTGTGGATGTGTTTAGGTCTCTGTAACTTAGCAGTTCAGCAAAAGTGAGCGATAGAATGAGTATAAGGCATAAAAGGAAAAACAATAAGTACAGTGTGTCGATTCGCTTGACTAATATTCTTCAAGACGGTGCCCCAGTATGGCCGCATTAAAATAACTGGAAACACGTAAAAGATAGAATACTTTTTATGAAAACACCATTTCTTCTGGCTGACGTTAAGCAGCGTCGATGTAATAGAGACGAGCAGAAGCGAGGCTGTGAATTGATAACAAATGGTTATCTCAATGATTGAGCGGAGAGGCCACATGAAGACTGACAGCAGGTGTATGCATGAGATATCTGGAGCAGCAGGAAATCAGAAAATGGTTTACTGCTAACTGTGATTTCGGTGGTACAGATGGTGATATATAAGGTATGTGGGTAGCAGAAAAATAATGATGATGATGATGATGATGATGGTGATGACGATGATAATGATGATGGTTATCATGATGAGGTGAAGGAAGAGGTGGGGTGGAGTAGGAGGAATACTAGAAAGATGGTTGTGCGCAAGTCATTGCAAACAAACGCATACCAGGTATGCGCATACATTCATGATTCACGGGCGCACACAAGTATGTATGTATGTATGTATGTATGTATGTATGTATGTATGTATGTATGTATGTATATATATATATATATAATTTCTGCTGAATTTTTTTTGCTACCCTATATTGAATAATATATATATATATATATATATATATATAAGTCAGTAAATAGTGGGGTTGTGTTAACCGCCTGTGGAGAAATGATAGGAGGTGAAAAATTGTAATAAGGTAGAATGCTAAATTGATAGTAAATTTTAATAAATACGGGTGTATGAAAAATTAAAAAAGAAAAAAAATGATAAATCAGTTGGCTTTCATTGCAAGGCAAATTTTCAAGATTTGGAAGGGGAATTTTTTTTTTTTTAAATTGTGGTGCTTCCATCCAAAATGGAAACGAACACCATTCTGCTATGTGATCAGCTTGAAGATTGTTAAGATATTAATATATTTTTCTTTACATAAAACCTATGGTAGCCTCAATGCATAAATAAAGAATCTTATATATACTGAAAAGTGGAATCTTCACCACCAGCAATGGAGTAGCGTCACCAGGGCATTAATCTCATGGGAAATTGGCATGCCAATTGTGTGGAGGTTGTCTCTCTTCTCAGTACATAGAATCATGGTTTATTCGTAGCTAAAGAGTATTTTACTCTTGTTTCCCACAATGCTGGTGCTGCTTAGCTCCCTTAGTCATTTTTTGTGACGGTGAACCTTTTCCTTTTTAGTTTCAAATTTTATAATTTCCACATTACTATTTTGGTGAATTAGCTATTGATTCCTACGGTAAATTCTATAAATACTGACTAGACAAATGGAATTCAGCTTTGCCACCAGGAATGGAGTAGCATCTCCGATGGGCATTAATTTCATGTGAAAATGGCGTGTCAATTTAATGCCCTCGCTTGCTGTGGAGAGGTTGACTCCCTTGTCACTATATGGAACTATAGAAACATACACATAGCTGAAGTTTACAGAAAAGAAAAAAAAGGCGAAGACAGCTATGTAAACAAAATAAAAACATGTAATAGTTTAATACTCTGGAAGGTGAGAAAGTATGTTACGTTTCATGCCTACGCTCTTCAACAACAGAAAGGAACACGAGAAATCTACATAAGTGTATGTGTGTGTGTGTGGAGAGAGAGAGAGACACAGACACAGACAGAGACAGAGACAGACAGACAGTGAGTAATAAATCTCTAGACGAGATGTAAACAAGAGTAACACGGAATTGTGAAATATATTT
This sequence comes from Octopus sinensis, assembly GCF_006345805.1. NCBI lineage: Eukaryota > Metazoa > Mollusca > Cephalopoda > Octopoda > Octopodidae > Octopus > Octopus sinensis. The sequence continues at coordinate 53,040,045 of NC_042999.1, read as the reverse complement.
GTCACCTAAGTGTGGCGGATCCGCAGAGGATAATGCTACTGTTGTTTATAGCCCCAGGAAGACATCTCATCCAGGTGGCTAATGACAAACTGTCTGTGCCTGATTAGTATTTGAGAAGGGAAATCATCGTTCCCATCTCTAGCTTTACATGATTCACAAAGAACTGGGTTTCTGGGCAGTAAGGCGTCATCACTGATGACGCTAAGTTACGATGATGGAAATAAAATAGGAAATATTGTCAAGTTCTAGTGGGACCACACACAACCCAAATACAAAGAAACGAACACATAATGATAATATATATATATATATATAATATATATATATATATATATATATATATAATATAATATATCCTTTTATTCTTTCCTTCTTTTACTTGCTCCAGTCATTTGACCATGGTCATGCTAGAGCACCATCTTTAGTCGAACAAATCTATCTAGAACTATCTTTGTAAACCTAGTAATTATCCTATCGGTTTCTTTTTTGCCGAACCTCTAAGTTACATGCACATAAACACATCAAAATCGGTTGTCAAGCGATGATGGGTGGACAAGCGCAGAATGCATGCATACATATACATATGTATGTATACATATACGACGTGCTTCTTTCAGTTTCCTTCAACCAAATCTACTCACAAGTCTTTGGTCGGCCCGAGGCTATAGTAGAAGACACTTGCCCAAGTGTCACGCAGTGGAACTGAACTCAGAACTATGTGGTTGGAAAAGCAAGCTTCTTACCACAGCCACTTCTGCATCTATATACTATATATATATATATAATATATATATATATATATTTGGTGGTGTGTTGTGTGTGTGTGTGTGTGTGTGTGTGTGTGTGTGTGTGTGTATGTATGTATGTAGGTATGTATCGTGAGAGAAAAAGAGAGAGAGAGAAAGAAAGAGGGAGAGGGAGACAAACAGAAACAGATAGAGTGCCGATGGGCTCCTTTCAATTTCCGTCGACCTAATTCTACTTGCAACGTTTTGGTTAAGCTGGAGCTGTAGAAGAAATCACTTGCCCAATGTGCCGCCCAGTGGGTCTGAACACAATGTCACATTGTTGGGAAGTATCACACATAAGAAAGGTCAATTTAAAACATCATTACGTGCGTTTCAAATGCGTGGTTATTTAAAAAAGAATGAATAATATAATACATACTATTTCATAAAAACCTATTGTGCATTTATGTAATAGCTTATGTTTTATAATGCTTTGTTAAATAAATAACAAACTACTGAAACAGATGTAGCGATATTTCGATCTATCTTTTCTTGTGTCTTTACTGAATGGATGACGGTGTAACATGTACCAACTATGTCTTTGATTCACACCGGATTTCCACAAAGCATGGTATCTTTATATTTCTGTTTCACTTGAAATGGACTTCTTTACCAGCCAGTTTGTAGAACCTGGAATATTTATGTTTTCTTTTCGAGTAATTCGCCAGACTGATATACATGCACAGGATTTCAAGTGAATTTTGTATAATATTATTGACATATATACACACACATTTATATATATTTACATGCACACATAGATGTGTATGGGTATGTGCATGTGTGTGTGTATGTGTGTTTGAGTGTGTGTGTGTGTGTGTGTGTGTGGTGTGTGTGTGT
>NC_042999.1:53025917-53033417 GCF_006345805.1 Octopus sinensis | reverse complement strand
TGTCAAACATTCGTTTTGTACCGGATTTGTTTTTGTACACTCTGACTTGTTAACGACAGAAGGTGGTAATTACCTTACAACCAGCACATAAAAGTGCATGTGTCCCTTTTCATGTGATACGCTTTGCGGCTTAACTGGTGATCGGGACAGACATATGTCTATAAGAATTAGCAAATGTCATGATTCAGCATCATTTCAATGAACATAGTGGACATATGTGTGTGTGTGTGTGTGTGTGTGTGTGTGTGTGTTGTGTGTGTGTGTGTAAGTTTGTGTGAGTGTCTGTGTGTGTTGGTGTATGTGTATATGTGTATATGTGTGGGTTGGAGTGTGTGGGAGTGGGCGGAATTTTTCTGGTAGAATCTACAACAACGTCACTAGCAAAAAAGCCATCTTCGTTTTTCATCGTATTTTTTATGTAATGTCTAGAATAATGGCGGAATCATGTTCCCCCTGCGTGCATGCGTGTATATATATATATATATATATATTATATATATATATATGTGTGTGTGTGTGTGTGTGTCTGTATGTATGTATATAATAGAATATAATATATACTCTGATTTCTTACGTGTTATACATTGAAAAATAATTTAACATGAAACAGAGGTTTAATCAATAATTTTCTGTAGAGTATTTGACGGAGAGAAGTAAACCGAATTTCGAAGTAGCTACCAATATATAACATATATATATATATATATATATATATATATATATATATTCTGATGTGTCTGGGGAGGGTCATTTTCTTTTAGTGCCTTATTATTTAACACACTCATAGGTAGAGTTTCCACTCATTTAATTACATTCTTTTCCTAATATTTGGTTGAGTCTTGCAACCTTTTCGATAGTCGTTGGCTATGTCTATTATCCGCGCTGCGTTCTTATTGTTTGTTTGTGCGCATGTGTGGGGGTCAGTGTGTGTGCGCATGCAAATGTATGTATCTTCCAAAAACCAAATCCAAATACGAAGTGCACGCACACACACACAGACACACACACACATATACACTCACACACACACATATACGTATGTATATATGAGTATGGATATGTATGAGTTATGAGAGAAATGATGCGTCGTATAGACGATGTATATTTGCGCTGTGATACACCGTCGTCAATTCCGATGCTTCTTCAAAACTATTTTCTTATATTTCCGGTGTAAGCGATTACTTCTCTTGCATCTATATTTACATCACGTTCTCAGCACTCATCTTAAAATATACTTTATTTTCTTAACAACAACATTATAAAATTATATTGCTTTTAGTTCTGCACGGTATTACTCTAATATACTTTATGTTCTTTACAACCTTTCTGGATATAATAACTCTGTACCACTTACACTAAATGGAGTCGCCATGTTTCTGTGTTACGTAAATGCTGCATACTATAGCATGCATCAAACACTGTGTATGTGGTTTTAGGCGACCGCTAGCAAACAATACAAACAAGCAATTATGGGAAATAAATACTTATATAGTTTTATGTAAGACACAAGATTTGTTATTAAAATTATATAAGTTATATATATATATATATATATTTCTTGTGTGTTATTTTACTGTTGTAAGCTTAGTTTTATTTGATTGTATTCCCAACACGACTTACACAATCACTTATGCTATTGAGCTCTGGTGACTAATTTTGTAAAGTTGTATGGATTCCAGCGGCCTAAATTACCGTAACTAAATCCCTATCAATCACAAAGCATTTTAATCGAGATACAGCGATACTAAAATCACCGATGAACACCACACACACACACACACACACACACACACACACACACACACATACATATAAATATATATATGAGGCTCACGAGTGGCTGTGTGGTAAATAATTTACTTACGCGCATGCTATAGTTTTACTTCTGCACTGGTGTTGTCAAGACACTGCTTTGCAGCGGTCTTAAATTGAAGAACTGTGAAGGCGTAACTGTAAGACATTTGTTTTGGAGTGGGTGGATTTCAATGGGGGTTTGTTATTTGTTGTCCATTTTTTCGAACAAGAAATCCCTACTGAGTTGCAGGCATTTGTCTTCCTATAGTTCCGCCGTCTCACTTAATTGTGAGATTTATGTTGTTTTGGGGGCGTATCCCGACTCCAAAAATTGTGAATTTTTGTGATAGAAATTTCTGAATTTTTACCAATTTGTGGTAGCTCTGTTCCTGCTGCTGTGTCCCTGTTTATTTTTGGAGTAACTGTGGAGTACCTTTTGGCCAGATGTACCGGGTGACCGGAGATGTGTGTTGCCGTGTCTTCCTTCCTTCTTTTTTCTCTTTTTTTTCTGCAGGAGGGAGGGAAGATCCTCCGGATAAAGCGGAGGAACTACACCTACCCGTAGCACAAGGGAGAAAAAAAAATGGGACATTACCGGCGGTTAGTAGTACACTGCCGGCATATCCTGAAACCTCCTCGGTGGAAATTGTGCCACCGACGGAGGAAACTGTGGCCCCTCCCATTATGATGAAGGATGATTTTGTGATCTTCTTTCTGGGCTGTACAGAGCTTTGTGAAGAAGCTAGAAAGCCGGAGGGACGGGGTCCCGTCCTGTACTGAAGACCCGGATTGGCCTCCGGAGGGAACTGCGGAGGGCATAATGGGAAATGATATGTTTAGAGTGAAGAACTCCTTTCCCAAGGACCAATACAGTTATTCTTTCCGGGACCCCGAATTTGAACTCCAGGATTGCCTGCAGGAGGCATATTACCTGATCGGGGAGGAAAGGTAAGAGGCCTTATTGCCTCGATTTGAAATTGAAATCTTTAATATTTTGGTAAGAGGCTCAGTCTCCAAAAGTTGCAAGATCGATTGCGTCCATTCTTTGGATTTTGGTAAGAGTTTCATTACCACATTTTGTGTTGTTGAGAAAAAGAGAATTATGTTTTCGGGAAGTAGCAATCAGCGAACGTTGTCTGCTTCCCCCATCAACCATCTTTTAATTTTTTTCATTCCATTATAATTTTTGTCTGGTCCAACCAGCTGCTAAATTTTTGCTTTGGCCAATTTATGAAATAAAGTAGCTTGTTTACCAACCACATGGTTCCGGGTTCAGTCTCTTTGTGTGGCAACTCGCGCAAGTGTCTTCTACTCTAGCCTTGGGCCGACCAACACCTTGTGAGTGGATTTGGCAGACGAAAACTGAAAGTAGCCCGCCATATACACACCCACACTCACGCACGCACGCACACACACACACACACACACAAGGAGACACACACACACGCACACACACACACACACACATATATACATATAACGAAAATAGGACAAGGTAGAAAATGCTAAAATAATTTCATCATGAAGAACATTTTAGTACCGGTTTCTGCCTTTGCGACTTTTTCAACTTAGACTATAGTATAAAAACAATTAAATTGTGGAAAAATTAAATGAAATTAACTTCATAACCCGTCAGCGAAACAACATTGGTGGTGCCTAAACATCAAACAAAGGAATAAAAAATCAATACCTGCAAGATAGACGTTACATCTTACCCCCCCCCCCGATAAGGTGGTACCAACGGAGTTTTGGTTTCGACAATCCACTAAATAACTACGCTCAAGAAACCCGTACCACACGTAATAATTGGTTAATATAAAGACCTTCACCCATTAACAAAATCAAGAAAAAAAACAGCCTGCTGGGTGTTAACAACTGTGTAGAAAACAAATATGACAAAATAAGAATTGCGCAAACAGACCTAGGTGATGGGGAGGACTTTCGGAAAATTCACAACATCCGATTTTTCCGCCATAACTTTCAGAAAAATTGATATATATTGATTTTTTTTTAAAACTGAATTCCACGTTATTGGTTACGTCGCTATATCCATCCCCTTCATTTTCCACTTTTTCCGGAAAATTTCAGTTTTTTGCGAAATACATAGAAAAATACGAAGATTACGATTTTGAAAAAACTTTGTTTGTAAAATTTCAATTTTTCAAATATATATATATATATACCACCAACACCCTCCGCTCCCAATTCTACAGCCTTGGCCTTTAAGCAGGCTACCCATATGCTAGAAATTACAACCAAATCTTACAAAACTGCGATAACATGAAAGACATAAGTAATCAACCTACTCATCTGGGAGTCTATCTTACTCTCTTTTCACTATACCGCATGCAGAAACTGACAAAATAACCGTTCACTTTCACTTTTACACAGCGGTATGGCGGAGAGGGAGCATAATTTTTATGTCGGAGTTTATCATAAAAAAATTGAAATTAAAGTTTGAATTTGTGTTTATTTTCTTTCATATTCTCAATCTCCGTATTTCCCCACGTTGATTGATTGGAAAAAAATTCGAAAACAGATTTTAAAAAACACTTTAATTTCACGTGAATCACTTTGTCATATTGCTGCGGGAAATTACTCTGAAAGTAATCTTTGCAGAAAGCTGAGTAGATTGATTACACATTTCTTTTATTATGTTATCGCAGTTTTGTGAGATTTGGCTGTTATTTCTAGAATTGAAATTTTGAAAATGCGATTTTCGAAATTTTTATTTTTCAGAATCGGATCCTCCATAACCAAAAATTGGGATTCTGTAAAAGAAAAGTCAGTTTATATCCATGTTCCCGAAAGTTATGACGGAAAAATCAGATCTTGAGAATTTTCTGAAAGTCCCCTCCCCACCCCACCATGTTCTTTGGCGCAATTTTTTTGTCATATTCGTTTTCTACATAGTTGTTAACACCCAGCAGGCTGTTTTTGTTTTTGTTAACGGGTGAAGATCTTTATATTAACCCTAATAGTTACCAACGACGGCCTTCTAAAGCACCCCATCCGAACATGAGATATAGGGACACACTTTTCAAGAACCCGCACCATAAATCACAATGACGGGGCACTCCACATAAAAAGGGGACATCTGCATAACAGCTACCGTCCCAATTAAACAGGGATACGAGATAGCATCAGACAGGTGAAGCTAAAATCTAACTCACAAAGAACTAAGATCAAGGCAAATCAACATACTCTCCAAAGGGCTCTAGTTTAGACCCTCCCCCTACACCCCAACTACAACAAAAGGAACGAAGACATCGCGGAATTAAGAATCGCCGAGGAACTATTCGACAAATACAACGAGGATGAATCGTAAGTCCGAAATAGAAGTAACTACACCCCTTAAAAATATGAGAACACAATTCTTGACCGTTTTTGTGAATCCATCATGAATTACCCATATCAACATATACACAAGCAAAAACACAAGCCAAGCTTCAGCAAAAAGAAAAAAAAAGGCTGAGTTGAACAAATTAAAGGATGATAAAACAATAAAAATCAAAGATGCTAATAAAAGGAATGTAGTTGCCTTAACGGACACGGTATACTATATAACTCTAGTACTATCCATATTAGAAGACACAACGTATTATGAAAAGGTCCAACACTACAGTCAACAGCAAATAACGAGAAACCTAAAAACAATGTTAAACCTATACAAAGAAGGGCTCACCGACATGGAATTAAAAGACTAAATTCAAAAGTATATCCAGTCAATTCTACGGTATTCCTCAGATATACAAAAGTGAGAAAATAAGTCACGCATGCAGGAGAGCCACAGACATAATAACCAAGATTCCTACTCCTAATGGCCTCAAATTAAGACCTATAACAGCAGGTCCCGCATGCGAAACGCACCGCCTCAGTAGCTTTTTAGATACACTCTTAAAACTATTGTTCAAGCATATCAAATGCTACATAAGGGACGATCTAGATATGCTCAATCACCTCCCTAAAGCAATAAATAAAACACCGTACTAGTATCCTTCGTTGTAGTCAACCTCTATTCCAATATCCCCCACAGCCTAGGAATAGAGGCTAATTAAATGTTGGCTAGAGAATTACTCCAGTGAACTTCCACATTGCATCAAAAAAGAAGTCGTAATAGAAGGGCTAAAATTCATCTTTGAGAATAACTGCTTTGTCTTCAAAGACAACTTCGATTGACAAAAAACCGGGACTGCGATAGGTACGAGAAAGGCCCACTCCTTTGCTAACCTAGTCATTGGATATCTAGAAATCGGTCTTTATCGTAAGGTACTAGAAAAATACGGCAACCAATTCTCCTTCTACATAGAAAATAACTGGAAGAGATATCTGGATGACTACTTCATCCTTTGGCATGAAAGTATAGCGAGACCTAAAGAATTTCGAGCACTTATAAATGGACTTGGTGTAAACATTCAGTTAACGATGGAATACAGCTATCAACAACTTCCATTCCTCAATATCTTCGTGAAGAAAACCAACAACAAAATAGAACGAGATACATACTATAAGCCCACGGACTCCAAGCTGTATCTACTGTTCAACTTATGCCACCCCAGACATACTAGAATGAATAAACCCTTCAACCTTTCAAAAAGGATTTGTACTAGTTTCTAATACTAACACTTGGCACTCACAACTTCATCAACTAAAGCATACACTCATCACCAGGAACTACCCACTGTCACTAACTGATATAGGCTTTCAGCATGCTCTACAATTCAACATATACGCACTCAGACATCCCAAACTAAAGAAAGATTTACAACGTACATCTCCACACACAACCCCTCTAACAACGAAACCTTCGATATCATCCTCCGGAACACTCCTCTACGAAAAAGGGACCACAGAATGAATTTAATCCTCCAAACGCACACCATCATAAAGGATATCCGGTTGTGTACTCAGACAAAACCAACTCTATGAGTATTTAGCGCCTAGGGGCTACTCCGAAGCACGCGCTACGTTGTATTTTACGTTGTTGGTATAGTCTAGGGTGTCCGACAAGTCATAAATTCCCTTGGTGTATTAAAATCAAATGAATAATAACAGACGATGCATAATTGTCAGCTCACTACAGGTGTTTCTTACGCATCTTTTTAATAGAAGAATGAGTACACTACTCCATTCCAAAAAACCATAATCATCAGACGAAACGTAATTTTACAAACAAAAGCATATTCCAAGAATACAGCAGAGACGTGGCTGAAGTCTGTCGCATGCTCACACACACACAAGCTCATCTAAATAGCAACAAAGGTGTAAAACTCAATGTAAGGCACCAATTACGGCCAAATTGTAATAGTAGAAATGCTTATGATATAGTTAACGCGGTAACAATGTAGGAAAATGAAGTCAGAACTGCTATTATATACAAATAAAAATGATAAATGCTCAGGCAGAGAGAAATCAAAGTGCCAATTGATAAACCTCTGTATGAGTACAAATCATAACTATAAATGTACCGTTTACAAAAGGTGGTGGAGGCGTATGTTTACACTGGGCATTACTCTGATTCATTTAAGAATCGTTAACGCAACTATGTTGCAAGCTTCAATAAAATCAATAAGAGACATTCAACATCTCTGGCCGATTATGAAGGAAGACAAATTAAGTACAACATAACTTGGTCCATAGTAATGCACGCGAAACCATACAATATAATTTTCAGGAGATGACGACTCTGCCCCGAGGAATCCCTGT
>NC_042999.1:53015917-53023417 GCF_006345805.1 Octopus sinensis | reverse complement strand
TGCTTTGAGTTCAAATCCCGTGGCGATTATCTTTGTTTTCCAGTCGTTCGGAGTCGATAAATTAAAAAATATCATTTAAAGGTATAGATTGATGACGGAACTTTTCAAAGTGTCACAGACGATAACTTGGAGTGACGATCCCTCGTCTTTTGTTTTGAATTCGAACTTGAGTACTGAGGAAAAGTTTCTAGTTGGAGCCGACAAACATCGATACAGGCGTCTCTTTGCATTGTAGAAGCAAGCCACGGTCTCAACACTGTTGTTGCCATAAAAGAAGGGGATTGATGACAATGTTAAGGACAAGGCATTTGTCAGCAGATGAATGCATTAGCAGTGATTAATGACAGACAAACAGACAAGTCAGTAATGCTATCAAATATCCCATGCATTTGGTAGTGGTGCTCGACAGATGGAGCTTCTAGCAAAATAGTGGGGAATGGAGGCGCCTTATCTTATTTTGCATAATCCTTATAACATTTAGAGTCGGATATATTCAGGTTGAGCAGTGGCCGAAGGCAGAGTGCTGATTAATCATTTTGTAAAATACAGTCTCTTTCTAAATTTCGAAGTAGTTTCTAATCTTTATAAGATCTGATAATTTAATGCAGTCCAAGAATTTAATATAGGCATTTCATATCCTGAAGATTTTTAAAAATCACATTAAAAGAAAGATTTTCAAAGCCAATATTGTCGCTTCGGCTGAATAAAACAATATTTTACTGTTTGATTAAATTGCAATGCACCTCCTTCGAAAATGTGTGATTAGAATTTAGAAATTGCCCAACAGATGTGTTTGGGTTATTATGTAAATAAATTAAATTTGCACGTGGTTATTCTGAAAGGAAGTTATTTCTTCTGATGAACAAATAAACAGTATTAATTCAAACGTATTGAAATGTAGAGATGTAATTTACTGGCAACTTCTGCAGAAAGTAACAGTTGCACTCTCACAAGATGTCAAAAGATGTAAAACAAATTTTATTGAAGTGTGAAATTTGAACCAATACTTCCATTCTGACAAGTTAATTAATACACATACATACATTTTAGAATGTCGCTTCAAAGTATTAACAATTATAAGGTTTTTCCTTAAGGACATGAAATTAATTCAAATATAGTTCTACAGAGATTATTTTAAACAGTTCGGTGTTAAATAGAAGATGCTTCACTCTCCAAATCTTTGCGAGTGATTTCCCCAAATCATTTCTTTCACAATTCTTTTAAAATTTTATTCTATTCTTTGCATTCTGTCATCAAACAAAACAAAATGAGCATTTATCCCTCGGACTTAACATAAAAAAAAATCAATATACTTCACCTTCGGAATGCTTAAAATTAGGTACGAAAATTATATATTAGATGGTGATACGTACGGCCGCGCACATATATTTATTTATATTCCTCAGAAATTACAAAGTGAATTAAAGGCCGAGAGCCCCGTGTAGACCACTTGTCAGTCAAACGAGTTGATTAATGCTTTGAACGAAACTTTCGGCCTTTGAGTCCCTTTACTATGTCTGTTGATTAAGACTATAATTATTTGTCCTGTTTGTATCATGAAATCTCTCTCTCACTCTTTCTCTCTCACTCTCACTCTCTCTCATTCTGCGTTTAACTGACAGATACATAGATAGATAGATAGATAGATAGATAGATAGATAGATAGATAGATAGATAGATAGATAGATAGATAGATAGATAGATAGATAGATAACATGTTGGTTGCTTCCTGACATTTATAAGAAAAGGAGAGCAAGCAATATTAATTTCTACGAAAGGCATGGGTGAGGGACTGCTCGATTAAATCTACGGTTTATATGACTGATACATTAATGTATTAACAACGAAAGGACAGAAACCTAGCATAATCTTGGCCGTGATGGAATAAATAACTTAAATATATTAAGTGAATACTGCAAAGCATTATGTCAATTTTGTCTCTGGCCAACCCGACTTTTATATTTCCATGTTTTAAATGTCATCAGTAACACCCGACTAGTTGTACACAATAACATTGTCATGTTCTTACGAACTGACAGTTATTCCAAGATAAGTTTTCGTAAAGCTACAGCATGTATTCCTAAAAATAAAACAAAAAACCTATTGGAGAATTTAATTCCTGACACAATAAGTGAGGAAGTAAATGTGGGCAAACGCGAAAATATCGACTTGTAAATAGACAGGAGGCGACGTAGAAAGTCAGGGCTTTAACTCCGCCCATTATTCACGATCAAATGCAGGAAGATAACGCCATAAATATCAAATACACCCACACAAGCACACACACACATAAACACACACGCGCACACACATACACACACACACACAGAAGAGATGAGGTAAAGATTTCGTGAATGGCGTAGCACAAGATCTGATATTGTAGCTCTGTCTGTTAGTCCTATTGATGTCTCCAGTTGCAACTGTGAACTTGCGACAGACATTTCAAATGCAACAAAATGACGAGTTAAAGATATAGATTTTATGGATGTCTTTGATATACTAAAATAGCAGCTAAATGACTTTAAACTCACATGCTATTATATTTAAAAGAGGAGGATATGTTCAATAATATTATACATGAAAATCGTTAAAAAGTTGGGCCATTCGGACTGGAAATGCTAGGACAGACATAATTGATCACTCGACAGCAACAGCAACAATATCATCCACTTAAAAACAACAAGAATGATATCAGCGAAATATTTTTTAAAAAAACCCCAAAAAACTAGAACACCACAGAAATACAGAAGGAGAAGGAAGCCACTGAATTGTAACACTGAATACAAATGGCTCAAATAAACAGTTTAATGCAATTAAATATTTCATTACAGAAAATGTCCGTTAGTCAAGCAATATAGCTATAATTACAATACTAAATAAACCTCCACAGAACTCACGACTCAGTTACACAGAATAAAAACCACCATCAAGAAAATATTGTAGCATTCAAAACCTGGATATTTGAAACCGTATTAAAAAATGAAACTGATGACAACTCATCACCATTTATACTTTATAAACCAACAAAGCAGCCATTAATCTGCCACTCGACCTCTAGAAATAGCAACCAAATATACTAAACTCTAAGTAATAAATATATTCGATAATATAGTTGGTCTATTTTAGAAAACAGAAGACGAGATGATAACTTCAATGCGTTGTATTCATATTTATGTTCGATCCAGCTGACACGAAATAAGACATCTTGGTGATAAAGTAACACTGTGCAAATCTAAACTCCAACAGTGGAGTTGCTCGTCGTCGACGTCAGGGAATACTTAATCTTTCAATACTTACTAATTCACGACAAATCTCAAGTAAAACAATAGAACACAGACCACACATGAGACAATGTTGTTGCACTTAATGACAACCAGGTCACAGAGAGACTACATGACATGCAATCATTCACCAATGTATATCGACCCTTGGTTCACAGACTTGTCGTCTCATTTCTCTATATTTTACAAATTTTATTGTTGTAAGTGATCTCTGTTTCTCAGAGAAGACTCGTATTGTAGGTGGATAAAACATCTCAGACGCTTGACGTCTTGGGAATAAGGAATATATACGGTACTAAATGCTGGGACTGGGGAGGTAGGTACTAAATTGGTGAGAAGAATAGGAAAGGCCGGTGTACTGGATCGCCTTGCGAGGAAATGATGTGGGAAGTAGATAGGTTATGAAAACAGAAGCTGTTGTAACGAGGTTCATGAGTGAAAATGAGTAGACAACCATTAGTGGACGAGGATTTTGTGTGGCGCAGTCATAATATTAACTGTGTGACTTCCTTTACACAGAATATAATCGTGTGTATAGCATACGATTATATTCTTTAGCGGCACCGCTTCCGATGTTGAACAGGAGTCACTTGATATTTGTAGATCTCCAGTAGTTACACAGAGTTGAAGTGATATCTGGTTCTGAAGAAGACGGGGATTCTGCAGAATATTTTTGTGCTTTCCTTTACTATTATGTTAGTGGATTCTTCAAGAAAGATTATCAAAATTTGTGACTCACAACATTTATAAGAGTCTCACCTCTACAACACCGAGAAACAATTATAAAACCATTCAAAAAAATTCATCTACTTTAATACATTTAATTAAACAATCACAAAATACAAACAAGAACAAGCAAATCGATGGTCACCCGTTCTTAAAGAAACACTAACATTGTGGGATATATATCGAAGAACAAGAGCATGATATCCCTAATTGCTGTACCTCAATCATTATATTACTATCTTATTGGCCGGGTTCCCACCTCAATCAACTCCACTTTATCTCATTCAATTCAGTGCCACAAAGACATCGACAAAATAACTAAACGGTACTCGGGAAACGACATAAAACGGTTACACAGCTTGTCCGTTAATAAACCTTCTAGGCCCAAATCTAGATGTTTCTATGATATTTCTGGAACCATACATCGAACAGACTGTCACTCAGTCATTCGACAGAACACCCGTGTTCAGTCACAACTAACGTCGGATGCAAGACCCATCCAAAACACCAAAACTAGTAACAGAACTAACATTGTCATAAGAAAATCTACATTAGTAACAGCAACAACAAGCATTTCTTTTAAATATATCCCAGAAATATGCTGGTTTTCAAGTTCTCAAAATTATGAGGTTAACTTCAGCCGTCGTCTAATCTAGTCAGCAAACCCAATCTTCCTCTGTTGATATGCGTGGTGTATATATTTATGTGCATTTATACACATACACACACACACACACACACACACAAACACGAATTGGCATTCCGGCGAAGGTTCCAGTGGATCCGATCAACAGAACAGCTTTAACGTGCAAGTGGTTGAGTATTCCACAGGTACGTGCACGTTTAACGTTGTTCTCATGGCAGAGAATGTGAGAAAGCTGGTTTTTGAATTACAACTCGGTTTTGCCAGTTGAGTGAACTGGAGCAACGTGAAATAAAGTGTCTTGCTCAAGGACACAACACGCACGTCGCCGTGAATTGAACTCACCACCTTACGATCGTGAGCCAAATACCGTAACCACTAAGCCACGGACCTTCACTCATTCACACACACGCGCAATACATACATACATACATACATACATACATACATACATACATACATACATACATAAATACATACATACTTACATACATACATACATATGTATTTATGTTCTTTGTACTGAATACCATGGTAGAGATTAATACTATTATATTTATATCTGGTCCGGTCAGTTTCTTTCTCCTCTGAGTTTTATCGGGAAGCACATAGGATCTTCAGGCATATTGTGGCTGGAAAGTTAATGGAATTTGCCATATTTTGCTTTGGTCCAATCGGTCTTTTGCTACGCTGAGTTTCACTTGTACCTCAGCGTAGTCTTTCACTTGTACCTCAGCGTAGTCTTTCACTTGTACCTCAGCGTAGTCTTTCACTTGTACCTCGGCGTAGTCTTTCACTTGTACCTCAGCGTAGACTTTCACTTGTACCTCAGCGTAGTCTTTCACTTGTACCTCAGCGTAGTCTTTAACTTGTACCTCAGCGTAGTCTTTCACTTGTACCTCAGCGTAGTCTTTCACTTGTATCTCAGCGTAGTCTTTCATTTGTACCTCAGCGTAGTCTTTCACTTGTACCTTAGCGTAGTCTTTCACCAAAGACTTGAGATCGACCAAAATGAAATGTGTTTGTGTGCGTACGGTTTTTCCTATGTGACATGTTTTACTGTTTAATGAACGCAAAACATATTACAAACCACCATTGGAAGTTTTAGAATCAAGCCTGTGCCAAGGTTGTTCCCATTATCACTGCTGTAGCCTCACAAAACACTCATAAATCCTACATTTTTATGAATGCACAAAACAAATACTCAATGTGCTAGATAACTCACTCGCCTTTAAAGCTCCTACAATTCTCTGTTATCTTGACTCTACACACATGCTTAGCAGCACCAAGAGTACACTTGTAATTTGTTTCCGAGGCAGAAGTATCCCGATTGTTAATTATAGTGAAACATTGCTTTCTGAGCTACACGCCCTATTCAACCACTACTCCCAAAGTCGGTGCCGCTGCATGTTTAGACCCCACTCTCATTCGGCCCCTCTCCTCACGCACCTCGATATATAAACGAAACACTACCAGTTACTTTCTTTCAATACCCATCACCATTACTATCTTCTTCTAAATCAACTATCTCCCACATTCATCCCATACAGATCATATTGCCACAGAATTCGAATCTTTTGCAACCTTCAAATTTCAACATCAACTAATTCCACGGAACACATAACCCCAAGAAACACACAAAGATACTCGAAACAACTTTTACTTCATTTTTGCTTAAAACCCAATCTTTAACTCATCACAACCACCTCCGCTACATTCCGATCGTCTGGTCACTGCCATATCACAACTACCCAACGACATTCACACGATACTCAGTGCGAACCTCTACTGATTCTGTGCTTAGAAGCTGTTGTTTCGACTTCGATATCCTAGCAACCCAGATATTTCGAGGACAATAATCACCGCTTTGAACTGAGACATAAGAATTGCAACCGTGTTTCGTGATCTGCTAACACAACAGCTCCTTTATAGGATCCAGTTATCTCAAGACATCATCAGGAGGAACCACGTCCGGTTTCGGCCCCTACTCCTCAACCGTTTTGACGGTAGCAACACAAATCCTGAAAGAACATCATTCGACCTACCAAGAATAGGCGCCCCTGATATAGATGGACTGTATCTGTGTTGCACAACGCTCCTGTATAAAATAATCTTTTTTTCTAACAAACTTTCACCATGAAAATTGTCATTCGTTTATAATTTAGTCATCTAAATCGGAGACGACTCAATGGATTGAGAGCAAGAGAGCAGTCGTGTTGGTGATACAATTCTTGTCTCATTCAACTGTAGTCATGCTACACACACAAACAAATTTATATATATATTTATGTTTGTTCCTTCTCGAGCGATGCCTGGCTCATAGGACAGGTTTCCCGGTTTCCTTGGCGTACAGGTTCCTCACAGGTGAGCTACAAGATGCAGGAGGAAAGAGTAAGAGAGAGTTGTGGCGAAAGAGTCAGCAGAAGTTCGCCATTACCTTCTGCCAGAGCCATTTGGAGCTTAAGTGTTTTGCTCATAAACACACACATCACCCTGTCTGAGATTCGAACCTGTATCACTCGACCGCGAGTCCGCGGCTCTAACCACTAGGCCATGTGCCTTCACATTTATATATATATATATATATATATATATATAGATATATATATATATATATTATATATATATATATCTATATATATTATATATATATATATATATATATATATATATATATATATATATATATATATATTTTTGATTTATATATTTATATGCATTGTCTCCACTTTCCTTGTTTGTGTTCCCAACTTGACACTCCATAAATCCTTAATTTTATTTAGTAATTTATGGTTGAGCTACTCTCTCCGAAGTCTCATATTGTCGGTGAATGCTCGAAATGAGGAGTAG
>NC_042999.1:53008417-53013417 GCF_006345805.1 Octopus sinensis | reverse complement strand
ATATATATATATTATATATATATAGATATATATATATATATATATATATATATATATATATATATACATATATATACACATATATATATATATAATATATATATATATGAACGGCAACGAGAAACTCAGAGTAACAGATTTTGTTGAATTTTCTGCTGCTTAAAATAAAGCATATTACTCTACCACTGGTATTTGAGTACTCTTTTTTCCACCTTGTTTCACATTTATGTGTTTACTCCGGTATGTATATGTATATATATAAAGGGATGTATGTATGTATGTGTATACGTATGCTTTTATATAACTCTACTAGAGCTCATATTTGATGTTGTTGCTTTATTGGTGGCTGTATAGGTG
This sequence comes from Octopus sinensis, assembly GCF_006345805.1. Taxonomy (NCBI): domain Eukaryota; kingdom Metazoa; phylum Mollusca; class Cephalopoda; order Octopoda; family Octopodidae; genus Octopus; species Octopus sinensis. The sequence goes on along the minus strand of NC_042999.1, from coordinate 53,013,060 downwards.
GTGGTTTTATTAGTGGTATTAGCGCTGGTGTAGGCTGGGTGATGGTGTTGAAATCAAATAAATTTAGCGTTTCAAATATTTTCAGCCGTGAAAGTCACATAAATTTTATGTCCCGAACACATAGTACTTGCTGGATACCATTATTTCATGCAGAGTAGTGTAAGATGGAAGGATTCACTGAAGGACGATCTGGCTGTTATTTCTAGATGGACGACTGACCATAAAAAAAATTTTCCGTGCCTCCGCGTTGGTTGGTCGTAGTTTATAGTGTACATTGTTAGACATGATTTACACCTAATGTCACTCAGATACGGAAGTTCAAGACAGACATGAGCTTGCATGCGTCTGTATGTGCTTGCATGCTACACTTTCATGCATACAGACACACACATACACAGACACACACACATATGTATATACATATATATGTATATGTATATATATATATAATATATATATATATATATATATATATATTATATATATATGCATATATATACATATAGACATTCACACACACATACAATATATATATACATATAAGTATTATATATATGATATATATATATATGTGGGTGTGTGTGTATATCATATATCATATGATACATATATATGTGTGTGTGTGTATATATATATATATATATATATATAATATATACATACGAACACGTATAAATGTATATGTACTATACACCCACACATTCGAACTGGCCATACCAGACACTCATGAACATGTAGCGACATTTACATATACTCCGCATTTTCTGCGTGCATATCTATATAGTTTTATATATGTGTGTATTTTTGTGTGCACGCATGTGTACGATGAATATGTGTGTGTGTATGTGTGTGCAGCTCGTGATTGAACAAATGTTAATGTTGTAGGAACATGCAAGCAGAGAGTGGAGATTTGTACTGCAGCCGGTCTGTTTACAGAGAAAGTAGTGGTGTGTGATATTATGTCGCTCCCCCCGGCGTGACAATAGCGACCAGGTGAGAAAACTGGTGTACCTGGTTGGGTGTATATCGTTAATGGAGAGCAGACAGGTAGATGTAGAAACCGGGATGAAATATTGTGGTGCCAGGTTATACTGGTTGACGGTGATCGGGAGAAAGCGGGGAGAGGTAGATATGTAGAGGATTATGGTGAACGAACCTGGTGAACTCCAGAAAGAAAGAAGATTGGAGAAGTGAAAAGAAACAAGTATTTTTCTCGTGAAATATTTCGATAAACGAAATTTTGGAAATAAAACTACAGAGGAAAACAGTAAATGAAAGGAAGGCAAATACATGAAGATTTAAACGAAGAAAAGAAGAATGAAAGAAAGAAAGAGAATAATGAAATATTTGAATGGAATATTGTTAGTGAGGCAGATAGAAAATATTAAAGGTTAAATGCGAAAGAAATGAAATTTTTGAAATAAAGATATAATTGGTGGAATGGAACGTTGAAGAAATGAAAGAAAGATGGAAGAAGGAAAGAAAGACAAAACGAAAAAGAAGGAAACAGTTTATGAAGGAGATTGGATAGGATATGTTAGTATGTAGCAGTAGTGAATTAACCGATGTTGCAGTAAGGTCGGGGGTGGGGTGGAGGGGACGTGAGTCTGTACCTCAGCAGAGACTGAAGAAACAACATTTGTTGTAACAAGTTGGACTATAGCCCAGATTCCATTCTTGGTTCAAACCATTCCTTTTCTTTAGCGGTGCCAATCTGATTCACAGTATGTTGGTAATAGTACGAAATTAACAGTTGGTACTTTCTGTGTGTGTGTGTGTGTGTTATAAACATACACACATAAGTGTACACGCGCACACATACACACACACAAACAAACACACATATACACACATACATGTGCTTGTGTATGGATATGTCTGTACGCACATATGCAGACGTATATGTAAAATATATTTATGATTATGTAAGTATGTAGCATAAGGAGGTGAGTTTGTGGTGAGGGTGTTGCATAACGATCTAGTTTCCATCCTTGACCGACCAATGCGTTCTGTTCTTCATCAAAACAATTTCCCGCTGCTCATGTTCACCCAGCAGGCCAACATGAAGAATCTTGCGAAGGACCGACGGCTCGTCCCGGTAGGGGTGGGGGCAATATAGACACAACAGAATCCTGGAAACCTGCCTCATGCGCCTATGGGGGTGGGGAAACACATTTCGCTCTTTCTTTTTCTTTGAAGTAGACATACATATCCACGTAAGTGTACACACACACACACACACACACACACTCACACACACACACACACTCACACACACACACATACACACACACATACACAAACGTTCAAGCAGTGATGTCGGAGTGTGATTAGAACATACGATAAAATGCTTGGACGTTGTAAGTTCAAATCTTTTTATAGTAAATCCTTCACTCGTTCATCCCGGGTCGATAAATGAAGTATCAGCCAAAAGTTGGGGCTTTCGCGGAATTATTAAAACGATGACAAAATGGTTTTGCGCTGTGTTTTATTGCTCTCTGTATCCCGTGTTTCCAGGCTGGTGGACTGGAATCGTTCTGTGACGGAGCCGCAATGTTTGTCTTTGAAAAATATACTAAAATAAGAGAAAGGGAGCAGCTGGAAACAACTTTCACTATTTTCAGGAAAATTCCCTTAGAGATGCATAGAACCCGTCAACGTGCACAGCATGTGTGCATACACACATACATTCATACGCACAGGGATACATACATATATACATATATATATACACACACACGCACATAATACATATATATATATATATGTGTGTGTGTGTGTGTGTGGGGTGTGTGTGTGTGTGTGTGTATGTGTGTCTGTGTGAATTCGGATACATGCAGACACACATACAGTCACACACAAACACACACACATATGTAAATGTGAATATCTATATACATTTAAACATATACATATATATATGCGTATATATCTATGTATAAGCATATACATATATATCAGTGCATACATACATATGTGTGTGTCTGTGTGTCTGTGTGTCTGTGTGTGTGTTAAAAAGCTTTTATAACGACTAAGTACAGTACAGTAGTGAAGTCGCTTAGATATATTGAAATTCTTCCTTTTTCTTTTTTCTTTTTTTCTTTTACATCTATATATCCTCATCTTTACCTTCAGTGCTGGTTTATCTTTGATATTTACCGCTTGTAGAATGTAGCGGTTGGCACAGGTAGGCGAAAACAAACTTCGGTATGTATTCTACGTGTGCTGCTTCTTACGACGTATGACAGTAAAAAAGTTGCTTTGCTCTCATAGCATCCGTCGTGTTTCGCTGTTTAATAAGATCTTATCCCGCGGCCCCTGACTCTGTCTGAAACACTTCGCATCGTCTTCGTTGCCTAATTTTAATTATGTAATGCATTTATTATTTAGATATTTAGAAGTGTGCATGAAGACGCATTTATTTTATTTTCTTTCTTGTACTTATACATACGCAGACATTAAAAGTGGTTCTCCTACGCACTCGATGATATAAAAGCACTTACATACACGCTCACACATACACACACACACATTCACAGTTAGTGAAAGATTATCTAGATTAAACTTTTTGAAATATATATTCAACTCTACGCCTTTATTAAAGTCTGCCTGAATTATTTAACTTGCTATAAATATAACGCGTGCGTATGTGTAGCGCATGTGTATTTATCTGGTAGGTGTTTATGTGTCTGTGTATAATGACAGACAGACAGACAGACAGAGTGATAGATAGATAGATAGATAGATAGATAGATAGATAGATAGATAGATAGATAGATAGATAGATAGATAGATAGATAGATTGGTAGGTAGGTAGATAGCTAGATAGATAGACAGACAACTAGATAGATAGATAGATAGATAGATAGATAGACAAACAACTAGATAGACAGATAGATAGATATATAGATAGATAGATAGGTAGGTAGGTAGGGAGATAGATAGATAGATAGATAGATAGATAGATAGATAGATAGATAGATAGATAGATAGATAGATAGATAGTCATGCATCATAAGTTGCAGCTAGACACAGCATTAGTGATGATACGTGGGGGTCACTGAATGTTTCCGATATTAAATAGACCCCCCCCCGCTCATGTGGCTGATTTAACCAGAACGAACCAAAACTCAGGCCACGTCCATCTGTCTCTACCTCAGTCAGTACATCGCTATCCAGGGACCATAATGTCCTGATCCATAACAAGCTCGAACAAGGCAGAGCTGCGCTCAATACAGGAAAAGTATTTCGTTTCGCATTCCTGCTACTCTGAGTAATAACAGATTGAAATCTTTGCTCTTATCCATACATATACGCAATCTATAAACATATATAATACACACACATATGCATGCACGCCCAAAGTTATATATATGTATATATGAAGTTTAGTTCTTTTGCTTTTTTTTTCTCCCTTACGGGTGAGCGTCTGTACTCGCGCGCGATTGTGTGTGTGTGTGTGTGTGGTACCCTATATACATTATAATTTGGGAATTGTTATTTCTAATGTAATCAAATGTTTGTTCACTATGTCTTTATAAATACTGATTTTATACGGAGACAAAAAAACACAATCTAGCAGGAGTCGATCCCGCTATCGATAAATAACCCATATTCTTTCTTGATACTCAGGTACATAAATC
>NC_042999.1:52928417-53003417 GCF_006345805.1 Octopus sinensis | reverse complement strand
CTAAAAAACTCCGTGTTATATCTGGTACACACACACGCTCATATATATAATGTATATGTATATATATATATATATATATATATATATATATATATATATATATATATATCTATATATATATATATGTAAATATAAATGTAAATAGAGGAAATTATCTGTCAATTAATATGTGACAATTATTCAATAGCCAAGATAAAACTATGAGTATCGGATGCCGAAGTGGAGATCCACAACACCATATGGCCAGATAACCGAAGAGATGATGTTGTGGATTGAATAATTGTCACATATTAATTTACAAATAATTTCCTCTATTTACATAATATTGAGGTCTCTTTCTTTCTTTTGTTATCTTACCGTTTTTACCAATATATATATATATATATATATATATATATATATATATATATAATATATATATATATATATAATATATATATATATTATATATATATATATATATATATATATACATATGTTTGTATATTTATAATTCGTAACCCAGAATATTATTGACACTGACTTCGAAGTTTCGACTAGTTAAGCTTTCGTCGGACTGCGATGCATAAAAGTTAATCTTGGCTTCATAAAGTCTCAGTTGAGTTTCAATCTTCCTTGGATGTTTTGGTTTGAATGGAGTGCTAATTAGATTTTAAAGTGTTTTTTTTTTTTCTTATGGAGGGGTGTGTCGGAGACGCTTTGATTGGGGAAATTTCGGATAATGCTATTGTCAGTGTTGATAATAATCTTGTTTCAGAATAATAAATTTGTACTCTACAAAAGTATAGAGTAATCGATTAGATTAATGTAAAATTGCTTTTCTTATAACTGAACATAAAACAAACAAACATATATGTGTATATATATATATATATATATATATATTATATATATATATATATATATATATATATATATATATATACACATATATACACACCCACTAATAAGACAGAAGTAAACATATACCTTTATAATCATTAAAATTTATTTAAATCTGAAATTAGACATTCAAATTATTTATTAATTGTTATAATGTGCATATCTAATCTTTGGTAGACATGCCCTGTGCATTTTTCAATGCAAAGACTTTGTTAGGCAATTTTCTGATCGGGTGACGAATATTCTCTTGCGGAATTTCCTAACAAGTTTCATGCAGTAATCTCAAAAGATTCGGCTTTGAAGAAGCTTTCTTGTTGTTTTTATGAATTGTCCTGACCATTATGTCCCAGAAGTGTTCAATAGGGTTCATATCTGGTCACTGGCTTGGTCATTGAAGCCTTCTAATGCCATTCTCATCCAACAAATCTTGGGTCATTTTAGCCGTGTGATAAGGAGACCTATCTTCTATAAATAAAGTGTCTTCTTTAATCATTTCACCACATGAGAAGATTGAATGGAGTCATTTTTGCAATATGGACACATATGTATCTATGTTTTCCTCACGCTACACCAGTTCTGATCGACCATTACTCAAAACTGCCCCCTTTACCATCACAGAATAGTTGCTGCGATTCATTGTGGCTGCACCCTCTGTGATCAAATTCTTGATCACAGAGTCTCCAGACCCACACTGGACCACTGTCAGGAAATACAGAAAATCTTGACTCACAGGAGATGCTAGTGGCCTCTCCAACATCTCGTTGGCCCAAACTTTTCCCCGCTTCATTTAGGCTTTTTGCTGCTCTGCTATACCAACTAAGTTTATGAAGATACATGACAGATATTCTGGGACAGATATCAATTTGTACTGCTATGTCAGAGGCTTTGCAACAAGTTAGAACAATCATAAAATGATGTTTTATGGAGTGTCTATTTACTTCTGTTATGTCTGTATGTAAATATATATACATATTGTGTGTGTGTGTGTGTGTGTCTGTGTGTGTGTTTATGTATATATACGGGCATGTTCTTCTAAAAATCGTTTCAACTATTTGTGTAATTGTTTGAACTTTGAAAGAAAAAAGGGGGTGGGGAATTTCATCCCTGAAAACAAAAAAAGTAAAAGAAACTGAAAAATGTTATTTCCCATTCCTCTAAGCCAGTGGGCAAAGGAACATTTTGGTTGAGAACATTTGCCTTTAAATATGAGACATCATTTTTAATTTTGGGACAAATGTTATGTGTTAAACTTACTGACGGCGGGTTAAAAATCGTTGTGGAAAATTTTCCTGAAATTCCAATAAAATCGAGCGACTTTCCTCACACGGAATTTCTAACATACAGTGCACGCCGCATTCTATTCATTCAGCACACCAAGAACACTCATTTTGTTTTGCCGACCAATTTTTTCGGAGATGTCTGTGTTTATGACAGTTTGAACTTAGCAGTTTCACAGGAGCTAATAGTACAAATAACAATGCTGTTCTCACCAGAAACAAACATAATTCCTACAGTTGAAAAAGTTCATATTATTAATCCCCAAGTTGGCGCTTATAATTTTGGCCTTTTTGCCCTGGCTTATGCATTTGAACAGCTCATTGGAAACGCTCAGGAGAGGTTTATATTTGATCAGTCAAAAATGCGAGCACATTTGATATTTTGCCTCGAAAACAATTAATTTGTTCCCAAAAGTAAATGTTTTACAAATGCTTACAAAAACTACGGAAGTCACTCTCTTTATATCACCCACCCAGAAAAGGATTACTCCTAGAAAGACAGCTAAAAATTATGACTTCTCACATGAACATTTAGAAGAAATTTTATCATCAATAGGTTCCGTGTTGTAAATTTAAAATTCGAGCAAAGCCCCTACCCCAAATAGTTAGGAATCTAATGAGAGTAAGACTATGAAAACCACTTGCCCAAGAAAATCCCTCACACTAGAGAATAAGTCGGTCATAAATTTACCTAAACTAAAAACTTCACCCGACGATGTCTCTGACTTGGAGATTGGACTGAGTCTCTTTCCAAGAACTAAGAATTTTGATAAGAATAAACTAGCACAAGGGCTATTTCAGTTTGTCCGCCGTCACAAGCTGAAAATTTGTCTTGAAAAAAATGGTAACGAGGAGTCAGAAACTCCATGCTTACTGACAATACAAATGAAGATGATCGAATCTGACATAATTGGATTGAAAAGAATCCCAGTTGGTATTCAGATAAAGTTCAGAAGCACTACTGGAATTTCTTGAATCTTGTCAGACCGGCATTAGGGAAAGCCTTCAAACAAATGGAAAGAAGTCTTGGAATAACCTTAAGAATTCCCAACGTTACGCACTCCGACGTTTATCTAATAACAATTCCATTTTTATTAAAATAGCGCGTAAGTGAAGCGCTGTCGTAATTATGGACAAAAGTGAAGAAGTTTTAAGTGACAAAAATTCATATGAAGAATATCCTGTCAATCCGAAACTCCTTTACAGAGAGGAACTCGACAAAATAATTTTGGAAATGGAAGTAAACAATTTCATTAATAAAGCCGAATGCAGGATTTTACGGTAAGAAAGAAAAACACCTGTATTTTATGATCTCCCTAAAATACACAAAAGTTTCGAAAGATTTCCTCCAATGCGTCCAATTTGAAGCGGATATAAATTTTGAACAGCCAAGGTTTCGGAATGGCTGTATGGCTTTGTACTCCCTGTCGCAAAAAAAGATCAAGTTCCTATATTCGGGTTACTTTTGATTTTTAGTATAAAATCATCAACTTTTTTAAGCACCAAAACCATGTCGAAAATTGCTTTTTGGTAACCATGGATGTTTCTTATATCCTAATATTGACCACGACGAAGGGGTAGAAACATACAAGAATACCTTCAAGAAACGGTCAAACAAAAGTATTCCATCGAATTTTCTCTGTAGGTAATTGAGTTTTCTGTTACAAAGTAACACAATGAAGTTTGGACAAAAATGTATCACCATGGCAGTTAATTTCGCTAGTGTCTACATGGCGAAATTCGAGACATAGTTACTGACAACATTCAAATTCCTACATGATCATAAATCTATACTCTGGTTACGGTTCACTGATGATGTCATTTTTGTCTTGGAAGGATAATAGAATAGCTTAATTGACTTCTTGAATTTCTGCGACCATTATGCTAAAAACTATGGATTTGTGTCCAACATAAAATTTACGTTTAGTTTTACAAAAATTAGCGTTGAAGTTTTGGACACAAAAGTTAAGTTTTCTTGAGACAGAATTGTGACAGAGCTATATTACAAGCCCATGTCATCCCACATTTACATCCACAGCCGCTCCGATCATCCACATCATATAATTTGGTCATATCCGAAATCCTAATTTTTTAAGATAAAGCGGATTCGTACTGACATAGGGGATTACTGGAAACATGCAAATGCTTTTGTACACCAAACGCAGTTACAGTGAATCACGATTAGAGGAAATAGCAAATTACATAACTAAGATTACCAAAGAAAGTCAAACCTTCGCGCATAATTTTAGCGAACACTATAGAATATGTGACAGAAATTTCGCTGGCATTTCAAAGGATTTGCATGAAAGTTACCAGCGTTTTGCGGAAACAGCCTCGTTTCAAACAGATATTTCGTCAGCCGTCTATCGTAGCCTTTAGACGGAATAAAAATATGACAACTATTGACCTCTATTTCTGACTCCAAGAAAACTAACATTGGAATATCTGTGCGCTTGGAAAGCAGCCGCAAAAGAGGTAAGCCCTGTTCACTGTGCAATAACACGAGACAAATGAATTCTATCAACAAATCATAAAGGAAACGTCATGATTTCCACAGACGGTGGGACTTGTAGAGATTCCCATTTGTTGTTCGCGGCAAAATGTATGACACATTACTTGATTTATGTTGGTTGTACAACAGAGCAATTAAACAAAAGATTTAATGTGTAGACATATGACAGAAGTCCGACATAACTTGACAAACATTTGCAATTTTGATTAAAAAATTTGAACGTGCATATTATTAAAATATATTCTGAATCTGCTATAATTTCAATACTCAAAATGCACGAGGAGAAATATATTTGCGGATTATTAACATGACGCCCAGGTGCAAAGAATAAAAGGACATAATTACATCACATTTACATGAAACTGTTTGATTAAATATTCTCATTTTTCCTTTCCTTTTTTCTTTCCGCTTTTTTTTCCTCTTTTTTCTGTATTTTCTTTTCGCCAGTTATGTTATTGGGATTTAAAGACTGGCGATGTCATTCCATCAAAGTGCGGAGGATGTTTGCTCTCGTCCATACTTTAGATTTGAATTTCTATAATTCTGAATTTTTATCACTCTTTATTTTGAACGAGAGAAAGACAGGTTTGCTGTCGAAATATCGTACAGCCAATAACATATTTATTGCAATCGCATCTCGCTCTTCGTCATGTCTATTATCATTATTATTATTAGTAGTTGTAGGATTCGTATTATTATGATTGTGTTATTGTCTCTTATTATTATGATTGTGTTATTGTCTATTATCATTATTATTATTAGTAGTAGTAGTATTAGTATTATTATGATTTAACACAGGTTTATCAGATGTTATTGCCTCTTTATCACAGGTTTTGTCTTGCAAGCTTAAAGGACTTACTATCTGCAGCCTACGGTACCATGATTTCCATTCTTTTCAACTATCTAATACTTTCCTGATTATTCTGTCCGTGCCAAGGAGGCACACATTTTGTAAGAAGTCTACTGAGAACTCTATCCCAATTTCCTTTATTACCCTCTTCATGCCTTCTGATAGTGCTCCCAAAGATCTCAAAGTAATTGGCACTATCTTCACCTTCGTCATTTTCCATAGACGGACTATTTCGTACTTAAGAAGATTGTATCTGTCTATCTTTTTGCCTTCCTTCTTGAGTATGTGTGAGGGAGAGAGAGAGAGAAGAGAGAGAGAGAGAGAGAGAGAGAGAGAGAGAGAGATGGATAAGTCAGAAATTCGTACAGTTTTTTTAACTATGAGTTCTTTTTCGGAAATACAGCATCACAGAGAGCTCGGAACATTAATGGAGTATTTCATTCTAATGTTATTACACAGCAGACAGTATCAAATGGGTTTGCAAAGTTTCTTTCTGGTAACTTTAACCTCATAAGTGAACAACGCAGCCGACCATAAACAAAGGTGGATAATAACGAACTGAAAGCCACTGTCGAGTCAGATCCATTACAAAGTGCCTGTGAATTATCGATGTTGTTTGGTTTTAGCAAACAAACAATATTAACTCACCTATTTCAAAGTTGGATAAGTGGGTTCCCCATGAACTCAATGAAAATCAGGAACAGCAACGTTTGGAAGCCAGCATTATGTTACTTTCTCGTCACAAAATGAATCATTTTTGAATCGCATTGAAGCATGTGGTGAAAAATAGATTTAATACAAAAATGTAAACGTTAAGCACGATGGTTGGAGAAAGACGAGCCAACAAAACACAGTACAAAAATCAAAATTCATCGAAAGAAGTTGCTTGTGTGTGCTTGATGGTCTGGCGCATTTGTGATCCATTATGATTTCAATAACCCAGGGTTATCAATCTCGGCCGAAGTACACTGCAGCCAACTGATCCAAATGATGCAGAAATTTCCATAAAAAAAAGCCAGAATTTGGATAGCTTTTTGATAGGAAAAAAAAATTAATTCCGACGATGCTGTGAAACAGGCCTCCCAAGATTTTATTGACTCAAGATTGCCAGGCTTTTGCAATCTTGGACTGGAAGAGCTCCTTCTGAAATGGAAAAAGTGTATTGCCAATGTGGATGCATAGTTTGATGAATAAAACTATCCCTTGTATTTATAAAACATTAGCAAACGTTTTTCTTTTCTGCAAATTTCATACTTGACGACGTAATAAATATATATATATATGTGCTTGTGAGTGTGTGTGTTTGCTGCTTGGAGATGAGCACTATCACATGTATTTGACACGCTTCAAGAATTATGAAAATCCTTTCACATGAAACCCATGTGAAAGAATGTATATATTATATACATATATATATATATTATATATATATATATATATATATATATATATATAAATATAATGTGTGTGTGTGTGTGTGCGTGTGTGTGTAGTGTGTGCGTGTGTTTATATATATATATATATATATATATATAATATATATATATACTTTCTTTAAAAGCAGCAGAAATATAACAAATGCTGTTACTCAGAGTTTCACGTTCCCATTCGCCGGACAGTTTTGTTCAATAGTGTCCGACGAACGGGAATGTGAAACTCTGTGTAACAACTTTTGTTATATTTCTGCTGCTTTTAAAGAAAGCATATTACTCTACCTCTGGTATTTGAGTACTGTTTTTTTACAACTTGTTTCACAATTACGTGCTTACTCCGGTATATATATCTATCTATATATATATCTATATATATATATATATATATATATATATATATATATATATATATATATATATATATATATACAGCGTGCGATAGGTAAATTCATATTTGTCATTTCGCGCATTGTTTGCTTTTGATTTTGTCATCTACACAGCATAGTAGGGTCAGTCGGGCACCGTCTGTGACAAAAACAGCACCATAACAAAATTCATTATTCCAAAAATTTGGGAATGACACGCTGTACAACTTGGCATTCACCCCGGAATCTCCAATGCGAATATTTCAGAGTGATGGATGTCAATCTGAGCCCCCAAAACATGTACCAAGGGGGATAAGATGAAGCATACAGTCAACACGATGGTAGTTGAGGTAATCGCCAGTGTTGGTGAAGTTATGCCTCTATTCATCTTCCCACTCGATCTCAGACTCCACATGGAGTCCTACATCAAGTGCCTAGAGGTGGTAGTGCTGCCCTGGGTGAAGAGCGTGGTTGCTGGAAGACTCTATGTCTGACAACAAGCTCTGCACCGAGCCACACAAGCAGAAGAATCCAGTCATAGCTGTCAGACAATTTATTCGACCACATCATCCCTAACATCTGGCCACCTAACTCCCTAAACAGCAGTCCCCTTCATTATTATGTGTGGGGCGCAGTTGAGCGAGAGACCAATAAAACTCCTTGTAATACCAAACATGAACTGAAGACAAGATTATGTCAGCATTCACCAACTCAAACCAGGAAATCGTCCGGACGGGTTGCAGGAGATTCCGAAGTTGTCTTGAGGCCATGGTTGGAGCAAATGGCGATTTTATTGAATAGAGTTATTCTTTAGTATTTCAAAATATTTTTATGCAATTTTAGTAAATATATCTTTAAAAATGAGATGCCAGTGTTATTTTCATTTTCGCGTGATTTAGAATACAATTCATTCACCGCACCCTGAATATATAAGATCAGGTAGAGTGTAAAGTTAGGTTATTTCCTGAGAATCACTCAACCCGAATACTGGGCTTCCAACACTGTCGGGTTCCATGCTAAAGTCGGAATTATTAATGTGTAGAAAATCCAAATTTCACGACGATTCCACCTTAAAATGAGTTTGGCGAATAGTAAATAATCCATATAAGAAGACAAAGAAAATTTTTTAACACATCCTTAATGATTCGTCATAATTTATTCTAATGCTAGTTTACGCAAAATTTCGAAGTGAAAATTTACGTAATGTTTGCGGTTTTAGATATTTGAGAGGCATTTTATCAGACTTGCAGCAGAGGTGTGCTGTTGCATTGTGACAACACACTTGTGATGCAAGTCTGATGCAATGCCCCAAACTGCAGGCATTACATAACTTACCTTATTTGACGGGATATGAGTCATACATGTTTCTTTCAAAACCTTGTCTCAAAATATCACCCTGGGTGCCATATGCAAAGTTGCTACGTTAACGCAGCAGGGACGTTTTTTCCTAGTTATAAGCTGCTGAAAATGGGATGCGTCTAATATGTTGGATCGACTTTAATACTATGAAATACGGTGTATTTCATATTTCGTGATATATTTTCGTTGTTATCATCATCATTATCATCGTTTAACGTTCGCTTTCCATGCTAGCATGGGTTGGACGATTTTGACTGAGAGCTGGCAGACCAGATGGCTGCACCAGGCTCCAACCTTGATTTGGCAGAGTTTCTACAGCTGGATGCCATTCCTAACGCCAACCACTCCGAGAGTGTAGTGGGTGCTTTTTACGTGCCACTGGCACGGGGCCAGTCAGGCGGTACTGGCAACGACCTCGCTCGAATCTTTTTACACATGCCACCAGCACAGGTGCTAGTAAGGTGACGTTGGTAACGATCACGCTCGAATGGTGCCCTTTTACGTACCACCGGCATGTGATATATATTTCAAATACATATCTGATGGAGAGTTATCCTTTCTAAGAACTAATGTGCGATATATTTAATTAAAAACGTATCGACTCAAATATTTTGCTTTAGTCACTATTACTAACCAAGGACTTCGTTCTGGGGTCAACACTACAACTTCAGTATGTCTTAATATCTCGCATCTCTTTCTACTTAGCTATCAACACACGTTGCCTTTTGTCTTTTTCTCTTTTGTTTTATAAATTTTAATTTCTTGTAACTTGTATCTCTTATCTTTGACTTGTTTCAGTCTCTAGACGGCGGCCATGCTGGGGCACTTAGTTGAATGATCCGACCCTAGTATCCATTCTAAGTTTACAACTTACTCTTTCGTTCACTTTTGCTTACGAGGGACATAGACACACCCTCACTGAGTGGTGGGGGACAAACACATACGCACACACACACATATTTAATATTATCTGCGTAATAACCGTCTAGAGTGTTTTCAAAATATACAGCTGCAGTTGGATCATATCAAGGCAATAACCTGTACAGTAAAGCAATTGCCGGCAGATACTAATATGCTGAAACAATTGCAGCGCCTTATAATAAACACTTCATTTTGTTTTATTGCATCAAAATTCTTACACAAACGCATACACACACACATATGAGAAATGGTTAGAAGTTCTTACAAACAAAAGATTATTGTTAAATAAAGCAAGTTATATTGGAAAAGGCACTGTAGAATATTTTAGAGAATGTTTAATAAAATATAAAAATATAACAGGTTTAGAATTTATCCGCCTTATCAAATATTAGAAATATTAGAAAGAGTTTTAAGGGGAGTCAGAGAGAGAGGAAAAAAACATATTTTGTGGAGTTTAATAGTTTGTACCTAAATTTGAGATCTTAATGAAGTTTCACTTTAGTTGTCTCTTATAAATGTTTTGTCTGCAAAGGTTTGGAGTGGGTCCAAGTGTTTAACTTTCAGAACGTCTTTTCAATACAATGGGAAGCTGTTTATTCGTAGTTTAGACATCTGCATGTGTGTGCGTCATTGGCTATTGTTAAAAATATTTTTCTTAGTTTCTTTTTCTTTTGAGAGAAAATGGTTGAATGTTTTTTTTTTAAGGGTGATTATTCACGCACACATACACAAGCACATACATACACACACACATGTATGACGGGATTCTTTCAGTTTCTGTTTACCAAATCTATTCATAGGCGTAGGAGTGGCTCTGTGGTAAGTAGCTTGCTTACGAAGCACATGGTTCCGGGTTCAGTCCCACTGCGTGGCACCTTGGGCAAGTGTCTTCTACTATAGCCTCTGGCCGACCAAAGTCTTGTGAGTGGATTTGGTAGACGGAAACTGAAAGAAGCCCGTCGTATATATGTATATATATATGTGTATGTTTGTGTGTTGTGTTTGTCCCCCCCCCCGACATCGCTTGACAACCGATGCTGGTGTGTTTACGTCCCCGAAACTTAGCGGTTCGGCAAAAGAGACCGTTAGAATAAGTACTAGGCTTACAAAGAATAAGTCCTGGGGTCGATTTCCTCGACTAAAAGCGGTGCTCCAGCATGACCAACCACAGTCAGATGACTGAAACAAGTAAATGAGTAAATGAGTAAATAAGTCTTTGGTCGGCCGAAAGCTAATGTGGGAAGTAGTTGCCAAAATCGCCATGCAATGGGACTGAACCTGCAACCATATGGTTGAAAAGCAATTTCTTATAACGGCTGCTCCTATTTATTGATTTACTTATTTAGTCGCATAGTGGGGTGGGGGGAAAATCGTGTGTGGGTGGGAAGGTCTGATTTGCTGCGGTTGTCTCTTGAAATATTTTTGCCGTCGTCGTTCAGGTTGTTACGAAGGTTTTTTTTGCCGACGGAAAGAGAAAAAAAAAAAGTCTTAAATGAAAACAAATGCGATTTTGTAAGAATACAAAAGATCGGAAGGCGGAGTTACACGTCGCAGAGAAGACAGTGTGCTCTACATATGTGGAGCAACGTGCGTGCGAACACACACGCGCACACACACACACATATATGAATGTGTGTGAATATATATTTATGAATGTATATACATATATGTATATATATATGTATAATCTGATAAGACGGGAAAAATATACATATATATATATATATATTATATTAAATTAGAGATAAAACCACTATTAGGCAAATCATACAATGAAAAACCTAAGCCAATACATAAGATTATTTAATTTATATATATATATATATATATATATATTATATATATATATATATATATATATATATATATATATATATATATATGTTTGTGTATGTGTGTGTGTGATTGTGTAGGTGGATGTAGAACTCTTGCGCTTAACGGCTCTGAAGAATCTAGTAGACAACTGCATCTATAGAGTGATACCACGCACATTTCTTAGCAGATGTGGCATCTGAAGAGGCCACATGACTATATCGATATGCGTTTCATAAAAGTGCGGAAACATGTGCGTAACCGTGCAAGTGTTTCTATTTCGTTGACAACGTTAAAGAACCTATTTAATGCAATACTAGCATGCGTGTGTGTGAGGTTTGCTCCTGTGGCTGCTTGATTAGGTATGAATGTATATATAGATAATATATATATATATATATATATATATATATATATATATATATATATATATATATATATATATATATACGTATATACGTGTGTGTGCATATATACATGTGTGTGTGTGTGTGTGTGTACGTGCATGAGCAGTGTACATGTGCCTGTAACGTGGCACGTATTTCGGGAATTCGAAAGATCAATATATCCATGTGACTACTTCATGCTGCCTTGAATCCTAATAATTACGCTGTTTAAGTCTGGTTAATTAGTATTAATAAATATTAACATTAACAGAATAATGAAGGGATATTCTTCGATAATCACTTGGGAAACCTAAACCTGAAATTTACCGGTCCGAATCCAACAGCTGTTTAACAGATTTTTTACCTGGAGACAGTTAGTAACACGTTAATGTACTTATTTCACCACACCCATCCAAGACGTGTGTCACCCCCAGCCCGCGTCAGAAATCAATATATTTCTTTGTATCAGTTGAAGTTTGCCACAAAGTGTACGGAATTGACGTGTGTGCACGTACATTTTGCGGGTGTGTATTTCTGTGCGTGTATGTGTGGGTGTTGGAGTGGGTGTATGTGGGTGTATGTGTGTGCGTTTGTGTACGTGTGTATGATATGCTTGTGTTCCTGCACGTGCATGTACATTTGTCTGTTCGCCTGTCCGTGATGTATGTATAAAGATGACAGTGAACTTCAAAGGGCTGTACTACAGGAGGTCGGTGCAGATTTGGAAGGATGAATGCGTGTGTGTCGTAATTACGTTGTGAATAATTTGCTATTTCGTCTGTTAAGAGAATAGCTGAGGGCAAACTTTAAAATAGGTCTGCGTGCGTGAATGTTCCTTTGTGTATAGCATCCATGCTTGTGTGTGCCCTCTTCAAAAAAATATTAGCGAAATATCGAAGAAGAATATTGGTGACGTAAAAGCAAAGGTAACGGGTCGTTTGGGTATCAAAATATAACTAAACGAAATTATCCAAGTTTGAACTCATACCGTCGTAAAAAGTTTGAATACAGGCAGTGGATGTGCTAAAGTTGAAACTGTTAAACTGTGTTTCATTTTAACACACAGTGGAAGTAACTCACGCGATATTACAAAAACAATCTACTAAAGTATACGTTGTTTATAAAAAAAATACATTTTTAAGGTTTCAAAATTTCCTTTACCTTCAAAAGCTGAAAACATATTTCTTCATCCACTGTATCACTCTCTCCCTCCCTCTCTTTTACTTTCCCTGTCACTTTATACACACACACACACACACACACACACACCAACATATATATATATATAGAGAGAGAGAGAGAGGGGGAAAGAGATACACATATATACATATAAATGAATAGATGTGTTTACGCCCCCGTCACTTAGCGGTTCGGCAAAAGAGACTGATAGAATAAGTACTGGGCTTACAAAGAATAAGTCCCGGGGTCGATTTGCTCGACTAAAGGCGTTGCTCCAGCATGGCCGCAGTCAAATGACTGAAATAAGTAAAAGAGTAAAAGAGAAAGAGATATACATATACATATACACACACATGTGTGTGTGTGTGCGCGGGCATGTATGTATGCTTATACATGTCTATATATATATTTCTTTGTGTATGTGTGTCAGTGTGTCCATCTTATGTGTGGTTCTACTTGTGCATATAAGCATGTGTGCGTGTTGGTTTGTAAGCAAAATCAATACAATCTATTGATGAGACGTTGGTAGTTCCTTATGTTTCCGTGTCTTCTGAGACAATTTTATAATTACGTAACGACTCTACATAATATGAAAAAAATGGGAAAGGGTCCTCTGTGAAATAATAACGACCATATAAGACTTCGCGCGTGACAGTAGGCTATATATTTTTAACTCTAGCCTGTCAAGTTCATAATAAATTTGATCAAAAAAGACCCCCTTCGGTCATGAATGACCATGGGATTGCACCTAGAAAGTTACCCTCCTAGACACAAGTCCGGGCAAGGTTGTTTATGGAAGGCCAGCAGTCGCCCATGTATGCCAGCCTCCCCTCTCCACGCCACCAGTGTTATCCAAGGGAAAGACAAAGGTCGATACAGTTTGGCACCAGTGACGTCGCAACTCATTTCTACAGCTGAGTGAACTGGAGCAACGTGAAATAAAGTGCCTTGCTCGAGAACACAACACGCAGCCCGGTCCGGGATTCGAACTCACAACCTCACGATCGTAAGCTCGACGCTCTAACCACTGAGCCATTGATCAATAAACGTACTGAAATTATTTAAAAGAAAAACTTTGGATGAATTTGAATGAATTAGTAAAAAAATAAATGACAGTTGATGCGCGTTCATATGTTACATATATATTGATGCGCTCATGTACAAGTGTATGAGTGGAGGCGCAATGGCACAATGGTTAAGGCAGCAGACTCGCGGTCGTAGGATCGCACTTTCGATCCCAAGACCGGGCGTTGTGAAAGTTTACTGAGCAAAATAACCAAAAGCTCCACGAGGCTCCGGCAGCGGGTGGTGGCGAACCATGCTGTACTTTTTCTCTTACTTTTTCTTCCTGTTTCCGTTCTGCCTGTATTTCAAAGGGCCAGCCTTGTCACACTCTGTGTCACGCTGAATCTCCCCAAGAACTACGTTAAGGGTACACGTGTCTGTGTACGTTAATTTCACGAGCATGTACGTTACTTTCACGAGCCATTTGCACGTTAATTTCACGAGCAGGCTGTGCAATTGTTTGGATCAACTGGAATCCTCGGCGTCGTAACCGACGAAGTGCCAAGATAAGTATATGTAAATGTATGAATACGTCCGTGTTTGTATTGATAAATGTGGCAATGTCTGCGTTTATTACAGGCAGGGACAGGCTCTTCTCGACCCTAATTTGGTGTCCATAATATTGAAAAACCTTGAATCAAATGAATCCTACAATAATAATAATAATAATAATAATAATAATAATAATAATAATAGATAGGAAAACAAGAAAAATAATGACAGGATCTAGGATGCATCACCCAAAATCTGACATAGAAAGACTATATATACAACGTATAGAAGGTGGTAGAGGCCTTATACAGCTGGAAAACTACTATAAAATAACCACCATAGGACTGCAAAAATATCTACTTCAGAAGGAAGGAAAACCGATCCAGATAGCGGCAAAACACGAGCAAAACAAAAAACTGTTCTCAGTATTTAAGGAAGCTGACAAATACAAACAAGAAATCATACCACCTAATAAACATGAAGAAGAAGAAGAAGATGAAGAAACAACAAAAGCTATAAAACAAATGAAATCCAAACTAAAAATAGAACAGCAACGAACCATGATAAAACGATGGCAAGAAAAGCCCCTTCATGGTAAATACTGGACTAAACTAAACGCAAAAGAAATAGACAAAGAAAAATCCCAGCAATGGTTGAGAAGCTCAGGACTCAAAGCAGAAACAGAGGGATTTTTAATTGCAGCACAAGACCAAAGCCTCCCCACCAGAAATTACTAAAAACATGTAATGAAAAGAAATATTACAAGTAACTGCAGAATATGTAAAGATGGACAAGAAACAATAAATCATATTATCTCTAGCTGCCCAGTCTTGGCTAAGAAGGAATATATTCACAGACATGACAGAGTTGGAACCTACATACATTGGAAGCTATGCCAACATTATGGAATAATAACAGAAAAAAGATGGTATAGGCACACACCAGAAAAGGTCACAGAAAACGAGAAAGCAACCATACTCTGGGATATGCCGATACTCACAGATAGAGAAATTAAGGCCAACAGACCAGATATAGTTGTCAGAGATCATGAAGAAAAAAAATGCTTTCTATTGATGTATCAATACCGGCTGATGACAACGTGTCTCTAAAAGAAATGGAGAAACTCTCAAAATACAAAGACCTGGAAATAGAGGTAACTAGAATGTGGAATCTGAACACAGAAACAATTCCTATCATAGTAGGTGCATTAGGCATGATAAAAAAATATTCAGACAAATACATAACAAAAACACCAGGACTTACAAACACATATAACATACAGAAAATTGCACTACTAGGCACTGCACACATCCTACGCAGAACACTTTCCATACAATAACCAACAGAGCATCACAACAAATCACAGCACATACCCAAGGCACACAGAGCTGTGCTCGGTAGTGAAGCGAAAGCACGCTATAAAAATAAAACTACTGAATAATAATAATAATAATAATAATAATAATAATAATAATAATAATAATAATAATAATAATAATAAAATAACTCAGATACCTACGCAAAATACTTTCTATGTAATCTCAAGTTTTAAAACAAAACATGATTTTCGTATGGTTTTTTAGACATTCACTAATACAACACTAAGTGCAAAACCAAATATATGGCATCCTAGGCATAACACTAACATGAACTTACAACTTGTTGTCTCTTGAGGTCTCTGGGTGAGACTTGGAGACAACTTGTACAAATGTAAAGCAAAAGTCAAGCATATAATAATAATAATAATAATAATAATAATAATAATAATAATAATAATAATAATAATAATGATGATGATGATGATGATGATGATGATGATGATGATGATGATGAAGAGGATGATGATGATGATGATGATGATGATGATGATGATGATGATGATGATAATAATAATAATAATAATAATAATAATAATAATAATAATAATAATATCAGATATCGGTGCTGATATCAGAATGGAGTTCGGACTGAAATAGTGTAGTGTATTAGTCTTGAAGAGAGGAAAAATCGAATGTATGGACGGGCTAGCGATACCGTCGGGACAGGTTATGAAGCAGATAGAAGAGACGGACTATAAGTACTTGGGGATATTGGAAATGGATAAATTGATGGAAAAAGAAACGACAGAAAAGTTTAAGGTGGAGTTCTTGCGCAGACTTAGAATGATACTTACGTTGATTGAAGTTATCAACACCTGGCCGGTTTCTCACCTTAGATATGGAGCAGGCATAATCGCATGGAGTGTAAACGAACTAAACAGCTTAGACAGAAAGACAAGAAAGTTGCTGACTAGATATGGGATACTCCACCCCAAAAGTGACACAGATAGACTATATATACCAAGAAAAAAGATGGGAAGACGACTGATTGGATGCGAACACAACATTAGAGCAGAAGAAAACAAAATAGCATGGTATATAAAAATGTCACAGAACCAATATTATTGGAAGTAAGAAGGTGAGGCTTGTGTAGAACGAACGACTGCGAAGATAAAAAACTGTACAAACACATACAAATGATTGAAAGTAAAAATAGGTGGATAAAGAAAAGAATGCATGGACAATTCCATAAGGATGTTGAAGATAAGATCGACAGAGATAAAAGATGTCTATGGATGACCAAAATTTATTTAAAACCAGAAACGGAGGCTCTAATTTGTGATGCCCAAGAGCAAGCATTAAGAAGCAATTACTTCGAATACAGAATAGACAACACAGTCGAAAGTGATAAGTGCAGAATTTGTGGACAAAATGGTGAAACCGTATGGCATATTACCAGTCAATGTACGCCATTGGCTCAGAAATAATATAAGAGACGTCATGTAGCATGGCTTGTCCATTGGACACTTTGCAACAAGTGTGTACTTGACATAGCAAAAAAAGTGGTACAAACACAAACCCGAAGTCATCATCGAAAATTTTAATGCAAAGACCCTATGGGATGTTATGATTTAGTGTGACCATCAGATAGAGAGTAGGAAATCAGACATAGTGTTAATTGAAATGAAGCAAACGATGTTGGATCATAAATATAGCATGCCCAGCTGACAACCAGGTATGCGATAAGGAAGAAAGAATAGTTGATAGATATGACAGGTTACCTTGGGTGTTTAAGCAGTTGTGATCGCTGAAAAAGGTGGTAGCAGTACCAATGATTGTGGAAGCCCTGGGAACATTGGGTAAATATCTTGAGAAGTACATGGGACAAATATGGGCTGCAATATTTAACCTACTGATGCTGAATTGGAAGGGCCCAGAACCAGATTTACTTCAAGTGTACTAGATAAAGAAATTTAGTATTTTATATGGGAGGATGAAGGAATAACTTCTGGATGTCTTTAATTGAGGAATAAGACAAGATTGTATGACTAGAGGGAGAACAATACACCTTATAAAAGATTAAAGCAAGGGTAATGCAGCTAGAAGCTATAGACCACTCACTTGCTTAATATTAGTGTGGAATATGTTAACAGGAATGCTTTCAAAAAACATTTAAGAGCACCCAGTCAACCAAATTTTACTGCCAGAAGAACATAAAGATTATAGCAAGACTAGAGAACGCATGGTCAATTATACATAGACAAAGCAGTTCTAAATTAAGAAAAATCTAGGAACAACGATATAACAATACCATGGACAGACCATGGACAGAAAACCAATGACATGATCCGGCGCTGATGGCTAAGTGAAAGTAGCCATCCGTATATATTCCGTATAGCAGACGACATATGAGAATTAATTAGTTTTAGCATGAAGAAATGGAAAGTAGATCTCTACTCAGGTGACACAGTCTGAGGAGGGAAAGTCAATATCAAAGGAATTTTCCTGGAGGACTCGATATTCCCTTTAACATCTAGAAACCTTTGCATAAAGTACTGTCTGTCTGAGTTACGCATTGTGACTTGACAGACAATACAAATCCCCGGTATAAACAATATCTTCAAACAATAACCTCTCGATATTGGATATTGAGCGACGTCTTAGATAATAATAATAATATAATAATATAATAATAATAATAATAATAATAATAATAATAATATAATAATAATAAGAATAATAATAATAATAAGAAGAAGAAGAAGAAGAAGAAGAAGAAGAAGAAGAAGAGAAGAAGAAGAGAAGAAGAAGAAGAAGAAGAAGAAGAAGAAGATCCTACGCAGAACACTTTCCATACAATAACCATCACAACAAATCACAGCACATACCTAAGGCACACAGAGCTGCGCTCGGTAGTGAAGTGAAAGCACGCTATAAAAATAAGGCTACTGAATAATAATAATAATAATTATTATTATAATAATAATAATGATAATAATAATAATAATAATAATAATAATAATAATAATAATAATAATAATAATAATAATAATAATAATGATAATAATGATAATAATAATAATAATAATGGTAATAATAAAGTATAATTGAAGACCACATATATAGTTCTTGTCTATATATATGCATGTATACATATATATGTATGTATGTATATGTATATGCTTTTGGTGCGAATGATTTTCTTACGCGGTGCCGTGTTTTGCAAACATATAAATTATAATAAAGGAATCTATATAAGCTTAAAGCTTATAGCGATCACCGTGCAAGGACTACGGAAAATATTCTACAAATGAGGCATATAAACCCTCAAGGGCATAAATGCCCCATCAACTGACTATTTTCCTTATTGCACCATGATCCCCAGAAGCATTAAGCTTAAATAAATGCCTATATATAATATATATATATAATATATATATATATATATATATATATATATATATATATATATATATATGTATAAGGGTGAAAAGGAACACACGAGTTGATATATATGAAAAAACAAGTAAAAATAGAAAATGCTAAAATAATTTTATAGTGAACATTTCAGTACCGGTTTCGGTCATTTTGAGACCTTTTCAACTGTAACGATTAAATAATTAAATTTAGAAAAATTAGAAGAAAAGTTTTTTAAAAGAATATTTCTATAGTAGTGTTCAGATTTAAGTGGCATTCTGCCTTTCTCTGACTCCCTTGTTTGCACTTGTGTGTTCGAGGTAGTTGTGAGTTCTTGGTAGGGTAGTAGAGGGAAGGCTGGTGAGGAAAGGGGGTGGGAGAATCTGGGTGTGCCCTGATGGTCGTATTTTGAATGGTCAGTGGCGGCTGGCAGTCTCAGTTCAATTCAGGAGAATATTTATATTGACAGGCTTGTTTATAGAATTAGCGTAGGTGTTATACTAAAAAACATTAGTGACAAACTTAAGGGGTAGGGGTGGAGAGAAGAAGAAGAAGAAGAAGAAGAAGAAAGAAGAAGAAGAAGATCCTACGCAGAACACTTTCCATACAATAACCATCACAACAAATCACAGCACATACCTAAGGCACACAGAGCTGCGCTCGGTAGTGAAGTGAAAGCACGCTATAAAAATAAGGCTACTGAATAATAATAATAATTATTATTATAATAATAATAAAATGATAATAATAATAATAATAATAATAATAATAATAATAATATAATAATAATAATAATAATATAATAATAATAATAATGATAATAATAATATAATAATGGTAATAATAAAGTATAATTGAAGACCACATATATAGTTCTTGTCTATATATGCATGTATACATATATATGTATGTATGTATATGTATATGCTTTTGGTGCGAATGATTTTCTTACGCGGTGCCGTGTTTTGCAAACATATAAATTATAATAAAGGAATCTATATAAGCTTAAAGCTTATAGCGATCACCGTGCAAGGACTACGGAAAATATTCTACAAATGAGGCATATAAACCCTCAAGGGCATAAATGCCCCATCAACTGACTATTTTCCTTATTGCACCATGATCCCCAGAAGCATTAAGCTTAAATAAATGCCTATATATATACATATATATATATATATATATATATATATATATATATATATATATATATATATATATATATATGTATAAGGTGAAAAGGAACACACGAGTTGATATATATGAAAAAACAAGTAAAAATAGAAAATGCTAAAATAATTTTATAGTGAACATTTCAGTACCGGTTTCGGTCATTTTGAGACCTTTTCAACTGTAACGATTAAATAATTAAATTTAGAAAAATTAGAAGAAAAGTTTTTTAAAAGAATATTTCTATAGTAGTGTTCAGATTTAAGTGGCATTCTGCCTTTCTCTGACTCCCTTGTTTGCACTTGTGTGTTCGAGGTAGTTGTGAGTTCTTGGTAGGGTAGTAGAGGGAAGGCTGGTGAGGAAAGGGGGGTGGGAGAATCTGGGAGTGCCCTGATGGTCGTATTTTGAATGGTCAGTGGCGGCTGGCAGTCTCAGTTCAATTCAGGAGAATATTTATATTGACAGGCTTGTTTATAGAATTAGCGTAGGTGTTATACTAAAAAACATTAGTGACAAACTTAAGGGGTAGGGGTGGAGAAGAAGAAGAAGAAGAAGAAGAAGAAGAAGAAGAAGGAGAAGGAGAAGGAGAAGATGACGATGATGGTGATGGTGGTGATGATTATGACGACGATGATGATGATAACGATGATGATGAAGAAGAAGAAGAAGAAGAAGGAGGAGAAGGAGAAGATGGTGGTGATGATGGTGGCGATGATGATGATGCCGATGATGATGATAACGATGATGATGAAGAAGGAGAGGAAGAAGAAGAAGAAGAAAAAAACAGAGAAGGGAGAATATGAATGGGTGTAAATATAGCTATGAAGGGGCTGATTAGTAATGGATTCTATGGAGTGTAGTATTTGTGTGTGTATATATATTTTTTTCTTTTATTCTAAAGTTGAGGTATATTAATTGTTTGTCGTAGACCCGTTAAGAAGTGGCTTGTATTTTGTAATAAAGAGATTTTCTTTACTTATTCGTTGTCTCGAGGTTGTATCGTCCCTAAATTGGTAGAGGGGGAAAATTCTGAAGTTTGGTGTTTTTTTATGGCGCAAGTATCTATGTGTTGGCTAAAAGCTATTTTTCTGTTTTAGGGAATTTTTATCTGGGATCTGTGCAGGGCCATTCGTTTACGCAAACCATTTTTGTTTGGCCTATGTACTGCTCTTGACACCCGGAGCAGGTTAGTGAGTATATTAGGTTCTCCGAAGCACATGTGAAGTTGCTTTTCACTGTAAAACGTTGTCCCTGTTTGAAGGAGAACTCAGAACCCTCGATTAGATAGTCGCATATCCCGCAATTGGGTCTTCCACATTTTTTACTGTCGGCTTCTGTGTTGAAGAGTGAATTCGGGCTTGTGTAAGGAGACTTTTCATGGATCTAGGCTGTCTCTTGCTTTTTATGATCGTGTGGGTTTGGAGGATTGTGTTCATTCTGTGGTCTTTTTTTAGGAGGGGTATGTCGTGGAGATGGTGTCGAAGGCTTCGTTATTGAGAGGGTTGTGTGTGGAGATGTATGGTAAGGCTTTTGGTTGTAAGTTTTTCTTTGATTGGGATGTCTCAGTTCCTTGATGTTAAGTTGAAGGGCACGTTGAATGCATTTGTCAATAAGTGAAGGTGGATAGTTCCTGGTGATTAGGGTATCTTTTAGTTCTTGTAGTCGTGCGTCTCTGGTGTTTGCGTTAGAGACTATAGTGCATATCCTTTTGCTAGATTGAAGGGGATATTCATCCTGGTGTGTCTGGGGTGGCATGAATTGAATGGAAGATATTGCTTAGAGTCTGTAGGCTTATAGTATATGTCTGTTTCTATTATATTATTAGCTTTCTTAATGAGGATATCGAGGAAGGGGAGTTGTTGTTGGCTATATTCCATCGTGAATTGGATGTTTACGTCCAGTCCGTTTAAAATTTTCTGGAATTCTATGAGTTTTTCTATATTTTTATGCCAAAGGATGAAACAGTCATCTAGATATCTCTTCCAGTTGTTTTCTATGTAGATGGAGAAAGGGCTGCCATATCTTTCTAGAACCTTACGATACAGACTGATCTCTAGGTATCCTATGACTAGGTTGGCAAAGGAGGGGGCCATTCGTGTACCCATCGCAGTCCCCGATTTTTGTCGGTAGAAGTTGTCATTGAAGACGAAGAAGTTATTTTCCAGGATGAATTTAACCCCTTCTATCACAAATTCTTTTTGATGCGGTGTGGTAGTTCGTTGGCGTGATTCTCTAGCCAGAATTGGATTGCCTCTAGTCCTAGGTTGTGGGGGATATTGGAGTAGAGGTTGACTACATCGAAGGATACCAGTATGGTGTTTTTGTTTATAGTATTCGGTAGGTGATTGAGCATATCTAAGTCGTCCCTTATATAGCTTTTGACATGTTTGAGGAGTGGTTTTAACAGGGTGTCTAAAAAGTTACTGAGGCGGTGGGTTTCGCATGCGGGACCTGCTATTATGGGTCTCAATTTGAGGTCATTAGGATTAGGGACTTTAATTATTTTGTCTGTAGCTATCTTGCATGCGTTGCTTATTTTTTCACTTTTGTGGATCTTAGGTATACCGTAGAATTGGCTAGTTTTACTTGTGAAATTGGTCATATAATCATATTCTTTGTCGGTTAGCCCTGCTTTGTATGGGTTTAATATGGATTTTAGTTCCCTCATTATTTTTTGTTGACTGTAGTTTTGTGCCTTTTCATAGTATGTTGTGTCTTCCAGCATAGAAAGTACCAAAGTTATGTAAAATGTCGTATCCATTAAGACAACAGCACTCCCTTATCGGCCTCTTTGATTGTTATTGTTTTATCTAGTTTTAATTTGTTCAACTCAGCCCAATCTTTTTTGCTGAAGTTTGGTTTGTGTTTTTGTTTGTGCATATGTTGATATGGATAATTTGATATGTGGTCACAGAAATCATCAAGTGTTTTATTCTTACCTTTCGAGGGGGTGTAGTTACTCCTATTTCTGGCTAACGATTCGTCCTCGTTGTATTTATCGTATAGCTCCTCAGTAAGTCTTAATTTTCTGCAGAATTCTGCGATGTCTTCTTTCATTTCATTGTAGTTGGGGTGTTGTGGGGTGGGTGTAAACTTGAGTCCCTTGGAAAGTATGTTTATTTGGTTTGCTGTTAGTTCCTTGTGAGTTAGATTAATAATTTTTATTACTTTTGGTTCCTCCTGCTTGTTTGGTGCTATCTTGTGTCTCTGTGTTTGCGTATTGGGTCTACAAAATGAATGCGGTGGTTGGGACGGTAGCTAGTATATAGTTGTTCTTTGTTGATTAGGGGTCTCCTGTTGTGATTTATGGTGTGTGTTCTTGGAGCAGTATTAAAGGAGAGCATCCCGATATCCCATATTCGGGTGTGGTGTTCTAGGAGGCCTTCGTTGGTAATCATTGCAAGTGGTGTGGTTTGTTGTGCATGGTTGTTTAACCGGTAATGGGACGAAGATTTCGTTGGTAACTCCTTTGGGTGGGGATGAGGTTGCAGTGTCTATGCTGTGGGTGTTGATTATCCTTTCTCTGCTTGAAGTGGGGGTATTCCTGATATTGTATCGCTGGCTGCTTACAGAGTTAGGGTTAGGTCCTGTATTCTTTTTTTGATAGTAGTGAAGGTTCCGATTTTTAGACAGGTGTGTATCGGTGTTTGGGTGTTGTTTTGGTTTTCTTATTTTCTGGAAAGGGTTGTTGGAGGCATGCTCTGTTTGAAAGACGGCTTCATAGTCTGAGAACCAAGTGGCGCTTTTCTCCCAGCGTTGGAGAGATTTTAGTTCTTCCTTTTCACAGTCCTCTTTCCATAGTTTGGAGAACTTCTCTTGATATGGGCCTTGGGTCATTTTGCGAATTTCTTCGTTGATATCTTACAGTTAATCGTTACAGTTGAAAAGGTCTCAAAATGACCGAAACCGGTACTGAAATGTTCACTATAAAATTATTTTAGCATTTTCTATTTTTTACTTGTTTTTTCATATATATATATAGGTATTATAAAATAATATATATGATATATATAAATATATTATTATATTATTTTTCTTCTTACTTTCTTCTCTTTTTTCTCTTCATTTTCTCTTTCTTCATTCCCCTCTTCCTGTTTCGATTTGTCCCTATTAATACACTCCTATTTTGCGGTCACTTTAAATAAAACCCTTGTATAACCCTTGTATGACCCATTTTAAATACTATTGGATTTTATTCATAAGGTATTGGAATATTATATGTATGCCATTCTGCCTAAAAAAATGGATCTACAAATGCAATATCCCTACATATCTCACAACTATTGTCTTTCATTTCCTGCACCTCACACTCTATTTTATATCTTATCTAAATCAAATATTTCTTAACCATCCTTTCACGCCGTTTCCGATGAACGGATATAATAAATATCCTGGAAACAGCTGTAAGACCTTCTTTCTATAAATGTTCTAAAATCTACACAACCTTGTTTTTTATTTATCTCATTACGAATATATATATATATGTATATATATATATATATATATATATATATATATATATATGTATATATATATATATATATATATATATATATATATATATATATATATATATATATATATATATGTGTGTGTGTGTGTGTGTGTGTGTGTGTGTGTGTGTGTGGAGGCATGTGGCTTAGTGTTTGGGGTGTTAGTTTCACGATCGCAAGATTGTGGTTTCGATTTCTGGACCAGGCGACGAGATGTGTTCTTGAGCAAAACACCACATTTCACGTTGTTCAATCCACTCAGCTGGTAAAAATGAGTAACGCTGTAATGGACTGGCGTCCCGTCCAGCTGGGAAAAACATACGACATTGAAACCGGGAAACCGGGACCATGAGCATGGCTAGGCTTTAAAAGGGCGCATTTATTTTTTTATATATATATATATATGCGCATGTATGCGTGTGTTCTTTCCAATATGTAGAATAAATGTACTTGTCTGTGTGCGTACATATGTATGTATGCATGTGTATGTGTTTATGCGTGCGTGTGTATGTGTATGTCTATGTGTGTGAGTGTTTGTGTCTGCTAGTTGCCGTATACAATGACCTCCTTTAAAATTGCTTGTGCATTGCACTTAATGTTCTGAAATGAAATATTTCTGGGGTTTCTTTGTCTTTATTAACCTTCAGATGAAGGAAAAGCATGATTTGTTTCACATATGTATTATTTTCGGGAAGGAAGTAATATTGACGGCTGTAGTCGGAAGTAAAGGAAACAGGAAAATAGAGAATGGCAAACAATACGCGGGTAGGTAGACAAATAGATAAGTTTTATGGAATAATTTGAAAGAAATTGAAAGATAATCACTGTTAAGTTAGGAGAGAATAAGTTTGATAGAATGAAGAAGAAGAATGTTGAAAGATAGGCAATGGTAAAATGATGAAAGATGTTCAAAGACATACGTAGGGGGAAAGAGTTTGGGGGAGTAAAAAGATGGATTTGACGAAGCAAACAATGTTGAGATTCAAGGAAGCAGACATAAATGAGAATATCTTGTATTAGGAGAGAAACAGAAAGAAAGAAAAATGTATCTCACGTATCGTGCATCAATAATGGAAAGTAAGAAAAAGCTCTTGGAACAAGTAAGATTGGCCTTCCTTTGATGAAGGCAGCTTCCAACATAACAATCGAGATTTAAACAACGGTAGCATACATCTCTCTTGGAAAAATATGCTCTTCCTTCTCCTGCTGCTCATCATCATCGTCATCAAACATCATCATCATCATCATCGTCGTCGTCGTCGTCGTCATCGTCATCCTCATCATCATTATCATCGTCATTGTTGTCCTCTTCATCTCTCATTTTCTTCTCAACCGTATATGCTACTCACAGATCTATGCTCACGTCTCTCACTTTTCCGATCTTATTTCATTTCAATCAAATCGGTCAAATAAACAAAATGTCTCTCTATGATCTTTCGACTTTGTTTCCTCCATTATTCTGATATAATTCTAAGAAGCCAACCACCCTTGGCACCATTTGAACAGACCTGGCTGTGACTAATTAATTCCTGTAGCCAGGTGTCATCCAATCGCACATACATAGTGTATGGTGTTACGTTTTCCAGTCAAATGTTTGTCTTTTCCCGCTTAGAAATATTCTGATCTATCGGCTTACTTTAGTTGAGTGAAAAAACTCTCTTGATGTCCGTTTAAGTTCTGCTTGTAGATTAGTCTAAAGCTTATTGTTGAACGGAACGTTTGGGGACATCTTGTGTTACACATTGTCATCCTCATCACCCTTATAATGTATAAATCATTCCAGTTCAGTTCAATTTATGATATAGTCAAGATGTAGGTTCAATGAGTGTGGTTACATGCAGGGCGCTCTCTTTTCTTTCTAGGAGTTATCATAATGAAGACACTCTCCTCGGATAACAAAATTACTTGCGGCAATCTCAGTGTCATGTGACTAACACCAGCTTTGCGCGATTCTCTGGAATATGTGGCACATGATTATTAACCTTGCCTATTTGCACCATCAGGATAAATTATTGAATTATGGATTGCTGAAAGTGAGCAAGCACTTATCTAAGTCACACAGATCTAATTTTTCATGAAAACTCTTAATGCCCTGATCTATTTATCAAAAGCAGTTAGCTCTTGGTTGAAGTTGACCATAAATGTGTCATTTAACCGAATTTAGGTCAACCGCATATGCCTCCGATCCGCTGCTCTTCTATCCCAAATTTATGTTATTCCTACATTCTGCCAGACTGGCCTCACAAAATTCGTCTAGGTCAAATGTCACTGTCAGAAAAGCAGTGAATTTCTCCGGCGCGGATGCTTTCTTTATCATTGTTCTACCTTCCATTGTGAAGCATCGAGGTTCATTCGTGGGCATTCTGCTAATGATTTCTCTATTTCTTCATATTTGTGGATATCCAGAGTGATCCTTTGTAACCGGACAGTACTTGATCTGTTACACGCTGGAAGTGTTGATATTATGTGAGAGAAATGTTCGCAAGATATTTAAGTTCTAATTTCGAATTTAGGAATAAATTTTACCACACTTTATGCGTTTTAGTACGAACAGCAAGGTAGGACAGCGAGCTAGGACAGGCCAAGAGATTCCGATTCTAAAGTCGACGCAGGGACTGGTCAGTGGTTGTTCTTGGTATGAGATACCTTTATCCATTTAAGGCATGAGTACATCTTCCTTTGAAAAGATTTGCTTTTCAATTTCAAAGAATATTCAATTATCACACGATAAAATCATCAGTTACTGAATATCGGAGTATGCAGAGGACATATTATTGTCCATAATTTTTTTTTGTCAGTGCTTATATTTGAAACAACATAAATAAATTTCTACAACAGTAAATGGTGAATGGTTGCCCTGACGTGAATTCGTATCTATAAGCAACCATGAGATTGATGCAGATTCCATAATTAGGATGGTTATCTTTTTTGCCTGTTGGGCTTGTATTTTTGGTGGGTAAATTGGCGCTAATATGTAGCCTTTCTAGAGATTTAGTTTGTCATTTAGTTTTGATAATTTTATGTGTTACGAGAGTTTTTTTTTCATTCCTACATGGTTCACCAGAAGGGTTATGTTCTCATGGAGATATATGATTCCATGTTTCGTGGATTGCATTTTGATGCATAAAATAAAGTTGTATGTCTATCGGGACATTTTCGTGTTTTTTGTAATTCTTGGATGTCTATCGTCTTTTACACGTTCTGTTCAGTTATTGATTAAGTTCACCAGATATTTTATTTTAATCAATATGTCTTCAGGTTTCGGCATTGGATAAAATTGTGTAAATTCTTGTTGCCAAGTTATTCTGATTTTTGTCTGTTTCGAATGGCAGGAAGGAAAGAGTAGATATTGTTTTGAGCAAAAATTTTCGTTTCAATGTCAGTTTCTCTTTTTAGGATAAGGATATCGAAAGACGGTAATTGTTTCTGCCTGTATTTTTCTGTGAATTGGATACTGTGATTTATGTAGTGAATTAAGTTTTTAAACTCAAAGTGTTGATCCAGAATATGCTATCGCAGTATGATAAATAAAACAATTATATCTATAACTGCTTCACTATGATTATACAATTTGGCAGCTATATTTAGGTGACTGGTGTATTTTAATCTGTTTACTCACTTTCCTCTGAAATGATTTACTAAGCACATACTGTCTTTCCATTAAAAGATTTACAAAACAATGGCTTACATATTTTTTCTTACTTGGAAACTTCTTAATGCATCATTCATATATTTTTGTATGTTTCATAGTTGTTTTTGCCGTTTTAAACTTTCCCTTCGCTTCATTATAACATAAGGATGAAAATTTTCAATTTTGATTTAAATTTAAAATATAAAAGAGATAGGTTTTATGATTTAATATAATCATGTTCTTTGATTATTCATTCGTGTAAATTGCCGGTGATTCTATTTCGTTTAATTGGCTTCAAATTCTTAATTATGTGAGTGACTTCATTTCTAAGTATTCAATTTGTCTCTACTTATGTCAGCTGGCTGCTTCTATTGATTAGGCATCAAAGTGTTTCCTGGCGTAGGTTAATAAGACGCTCCCGAATTCAATTTGGTTTCTGTACTTGTATAAACTATGTAATGTAACAATGTAGACCACAGTCACAACCCTTCCCAGTTATTCTCGGTTCTGTACATCTGTCCTCGATATATTCTTTTGATACGGTATATTTAAAGTATGGTGCAAATGCAAAGTCCTGTTTATGCTAAGCCACATCCCCGATTTACTTAAAATTCTTCCTCTCTACAACCGATCTGTACCTTCATTCTGTTAGCAGTTTCTCTCTTGAATGTTTTATTCGTTGTCTTATACTCTCCGTGGAATCAGCCCCTCCAGCGCTGCATTTAATATACATATCTAATTCACTGTATTCCATGATCTGTTTCCCTGGACATCCACTTATGTTATTTAATGAGAACAAATTACTGGTTAGTGCTAACTTAAAAGCTGTGTATTTACCATCAGGTTTCGAAATTATATCAAACAGAACGATTAACAGTGGAAAACATAATATTTCTAAATCCTCTGATCAATTTGCTATTTTCGAATTAAATCTTCTCACTCTTATCCAGGCATACTTGTATAATTCCTCCAACTCTGCACTAATCATCTGGCTCAAAAGAATAGGATTACTCAATCACCAGAGGTCTTGTTTCTAGCAGAACCAAACCGAATTCAAACGATTGGAAAATATAAAGCAAAACACATGAACACATCACATACACAGAATACACACTATACAAGCACTTAAATGCAACACAACAACACATAAAATGTAGAGTAAATAGAGAGAATAGAGAGAGAAAAATCTGAAGTGAAAATATTTAAAAAATCAAGTGTCGTTTTGGATAAAATAGCAACAGAACGTTGAAAAAAATGGCTAAGAGACCCGTTTGAAATTATAAGAGTGTCTGTGAACAAGAAATATCTGAAACTGAAATTTATGGCCAAATGAGCGGAGTAAATCAATTTTTATCTCCTTGCCAAAAAAGCAAACATAATGTAGTGGGGGAACAACAGAATACTGGCGCTGATAAATCATGGGAAAAAATTCTGAAAAATCATTGCTGACAGAACTGAAGTCAAAAATGAATGAAAATAGCTGCGAAACAGTTTGGTTTAGAAGTAGAAATGAAATGAGGGATGTTATTCTTAACCTAAAGACGGTTATTCAGAAAAGTAGAGAATATGATGAAGAATTATTCATTGCGTTTTTATTATCACGAACGCTTTTGACGAAGCTGTTCATGACAAATTATGGTCAGTGATAGCTAGAATAGTATTTCCTGTATGTTTTATAGAATTATTAAATCACTGTATTCTCAGCAAACAGCAACTGTCAGAAATGAAGTGGACTTCACGGAATTGTCTGATAGAGGCTAGTGCACGACAAGGAGATATCCGTTGTCTTCTCTATTTAATATCTATCCAAAGGATATAAGAAAGAAAGCTTTTGAGAGTTTTTGAAGTCACAATAAAATTGGTAGAAGAATATTGCCCAACTTCAAATATTCCAACATTTACTGGTTTTTAGACTTCAAATTCCGAGAGTTATTAGCTCGCTGGCTAGACAGGGCTTTCAGTGTTTATTCATCCTCTTTGCAGTTTAAGATCAGATCTTGTCCAGTCAACATTACTTTTTGTCATGTAAGGATTTGCATTGACGGAATGTAAGATTTTGAATGAACCACACACACACACACACACACACACACACACACACACACACACGCGCACACACACACATACACACACATATATATACACACATATACGTAAATGCCGAACAATGAGAATGAGTGCCAAACACCGCATTGATGGATAAATATTCTTTATTTGTGTGTAATAGATATCTATATATTTTATAAAATATCACAGTGTGTGTGTGTGTATTTGTGTGTGTGTGTGTCTGTCTGTGTGTGTGTGTGTGTGTGTGTGTGTGTGTGTGTGTGTGGTGTGTGTGTGTGTGTACGTGCTTGTGTGCGTATATTCCTTATGGATTTGAAACCTAAGTTGCCGATTTTGACGTACGGGGCATTATAAGATTCAATCATTTTTCGGCTACTAAATAAAGTATGCCTTTTGCACAACTCCTTTCTACTACAAATATCTCGAAAACGCCCTAGGGTCGCACAATTGTGAGGTTTTTAGCTAAAGGGAAGCAACTCTCCATGAACAGTTTTAAACTACATGGAGTTTCACCAGGGAATGTAACTTGGAAGACATAACGTCAACTTTATTAGTATTATTTAGTAGATAACCTTTTAATGTGAAGCAAGTTTGTCAACGTTTTGTTTAATCCAGAGTCGCCTCTGATGTAGTAGAACGATCGCATATTTCGATCTGTATTTTAAGAAAGATTTGGCTGCTATTTGTATTAGCTCAAGATACCACGGAGACACCTCTGTGCTGTGTGTGTATGTGTTTTGTTGTGGTGACAAAAATACTTTTTCTCAGAATATTTTACACAATAATTCCTTAAGAAATCTGGACATATTTGTTACTGCTAACCATTCAACTTCAAACTACAATTGTTAACTGTTTGATGTCAAGTAGACTGAGATGTACATATAGTGTTATCGTATAGAGTGGAAGCTCAATACGAAGTTTCGAACTCATTATGTTGTGGTTAGTAATAGATTACATTACATTTGAAGCCATTAAGTCTTTAAAAATTATTTTATTGGGTTTAGTTTTTCGACGATCACCATGATGGGGCATCACCTTCAAAACTTTAATTGATCATACTGACATCTGTACGTCTTTCAATCCGACATTTATTTTATATATATTCTCTATTTGATGAATTGCTGACTTTGAGACATAGTGAGACAAAATACTCGATTTAACAACAAATGTAAACACACATACACACACACTTATAAGGGCCAACAATGACTGTGTGGTTTAGAAGTTTGCTTCTCAACCACATGGTTCCACGTTCAGTTCCTCAGCATGGTACCTTGGGCTAATGTTTTCTACTATAGCCCTAGGCCAACCACAGATTAGTGACTGAATTTGGTAGACGGAAACTGCAGCGTTGTTCACCAGCAAATGGCCGAAAGCATGTTTATAAAGATTTGTCTACTTCATACTCCTCGTGTGTCGATTCTGCCCTTAAGAAAGAAACAAATAACGCAATGTGGCTGTCGGTCATAATATCCGGACAATTCTGTATATATATATAATATATATGTGTGTGTGTATATATATATATATATATAATATATATATATATATATATATATATATATATATATATATATATATATATATATATATATATTGTAATATACAAATAAGATGGTAATTTATTTACAGACACGGAAACGCAGTCAGAACAGTAGAAATGATGGTAGATTACCTTTAAAAAGCGGAAAAGTTTGTCAACAAACCGCCATGGGACTCGATCCCACATCCCTTCACGGCTAAGCTAAACTGCTCACTGACAAATTGAACCGCAATTTTGGAAGCTATAAAGCTAAATGTACAACTACGTGTATATAAATATATAAAAACTAACAATTGTCCTTTCCTGTGCTACTAGTGCTAATGATGTCGAGAAATATCTCAAACATATTCATTAGGCACAAACCACATATGACGAACTAAAACTTGAATGAGAGAAGAAACATGAGTAATTGAGAAGAAAGCATATAGAAAACGTGGAAGATTAAATACCGGAAAACCGGAAAACGAAAAGATGAAAGTTAAAAATCTAAAAAAGTAAAATATGATTCAGGTATTTCTCAATATATGAAACTATTAGTATCACATAAAAACATGTGCGTATATTACGAAATATATACATATATATATATATATATACATATATACGACAGGCTTCTTTCAGTTTCCGTCTACCAAATCCAATCACAAGGCATTGGTCGGGTCGTGCCGGGGCTATAGCAGAAGACACTTGCCCAAGATGCCACGCAGTGGGACTGAACCTGGAACCATGTGGTTGGTTAGCAAGCTTCTTACCACACAGCCACTCCTGCGCCTATATATACATACATAATCACACACATACACACGTCACACACACATATATATATAATATATATATATATATATATATATATATATATATGTGTGTGTGTGTATATATAATAAAATATTAGGGAATAAATCCAAACTTACAGGGAAAATCAGATTTAGGATTGAATCCAATTTTATAGTAAAATAAAATGTGTGTGTGTGTGACGTGTGTATGTGTGTGATTATATATGTATGTATATATAGGCGCAGGAGTGGCTGTGTGGTAAGTAGCTTGCTAACCAACCACATGGTTCCGGGTTCAGTCCCACTGCGTGGCATCTTGGCCAAGTGTCTTCTACTATAGCCTCAGGCCGACCAATGTTTTATCTCTAATTTAATATAATATATGTATATATATATATTTGTGTATATATATATATTATATATATATATATATATATATATATATATATATTTTTATATATATATATGTATGTATGTATATACGAGTTGTTACGAGATGAGTTATATTTTCGGGAAGAGATGGAAGTCTGCATGTCCCAAGTATGGTGATGAAAGAGGGTAATAGAGAAATGATGTCAAGTTGTTTCTGGTGAGAAAGTCACGATTGAGGAGAGCTCAATGACGCTGCATTGTCCTCGTGAAAATTCCAATTCTTCGCGATCTGCAGATCCGAATGTCCTTCCGCAAACGCTTCAAAAATTCTCGATTGATGGTCTGGACCTGGAGGACGAATTCTCGATCCACAAAACCGTGGTTGTCGCAAAAAGTGATGATCATGCTCTTGATTGGGTTGCAGCTCTGTAGTGCCTTTTTGGTCGTGGAAATGAAGACCTCTTTCATTGTGACAACTACTATCTTAGTATCCGTATCGTACCCGTAGACCCAAATCTCGTCACCGTGGATGATCTTCGACATAAAGGAGAACTTGTCAAACTTCAAGGCGATGTTATTTCTGCTCAGTAGTCAGCAGCGGGGGACAACATTGGCGGAGACACACCGCATTTTCAATTGAGACGTTCTGATTGCCTGCACGGACACATACGACAGACCAACAACATCAGCGATGACATTCATTGTCCTCCAACGAGCAAAACCAAAAGTTTCACAACATGCGAAGCAAACACATTGACATCACTCAACATACTGCTTCATGATGTTCACTGCTATAGCCACTACACACATTTTTTTCTCTCCTTGTTTGTTCTGTGTCCCTTTCTGTAGAAGAGCGTAGGCTCGAAACGTAAAAGACTTTTTTCTATTCCTGAGCGTTATACTAATACATCTGTTTTGTTTTGTACACTACCTGACTCCGTCTTTTGTTTTTTTCGTGAACTCTCCCTCTATATATATATATATATATATATATATATATATATATATATATATATATATATATGTATATATACATATGTAAATGTATGAATGTACGTATGTGTGTATGTATTATGTATATATATTAGAAGAGCGTTATACTTCACTTCAAGCATTGTGATACAGACGTATCCTAATAGATGAAAAAGGAAAAGGGGAGAGCTTCTAACAATGCAGAGAGACCCCTCTTCAGAGGTACACCAGCTAGTTGGATAGCCGAATGGGCAGTGACCCCGTTTAAACAAGTTGGAGATACAGCAGTAGTTGCCCGGAACGATGATATTGCTGGTGCCATAGAGATTGTTGTGGGTGGATGACTAAGTTTAGGGTTAGCAGCAGTGGTAGTGAAGGTGGTTGTGTCCATCGGTGTTGCTGGCTGGGATGGTAAATCCCCTGGTAGTAGTCGGTGGTGGCGCTGGTGGTACATGTATTGGTTGTAGTCGGAGTACTCTTCGTTCACTACAAATCGGCCCACATAATTTGTACTAAGACCAGCTACATACGAAATGTAATCTCCCGTATACTTAAAACAAATACAGCGGCAGCATCAGGCATAACACCCAGGTTGCCTGTCCCTCAGGATTCTCCCGACGAACGGGTACCAAGGGTCGTTACAAGACAAATAAACGAGGCAAGAGGATTTTCTGTAGGACCTGCCTCCTGAGTGAGAAGTGTTCACATTAACGAGGTGATCACTTTTGCCCTCCGTAAGTCCATCTGCAGGGAAGGAGCCTGACACCCTGCCAGCTCAATCTGGAGCGTTCCTACATAG
Organism: Octopus sinensis; assembly: GCF_006345805.1. Classification (NCBI taxonomy): domain Eukaryota; kingdom Metazoa; phylum Mollusca; class Cephalopoda; order Octopoda; family Octopodidae; genus Octopus; species Octopus sinensis. Next base: position 52,968,328 of record NC_042999.1, on the reverse strand, counting down.
AGGCCTCTTAACGGAGTGAACTCTCGTGTGTACGTGTGTGTGTGTGTGTGTGTGTGTGTGTGTGTGTGTGTCCGTGTATGTGCGTGTGCGTGTATATATATATATATATATAATATATATATTATATATATATATATATATATTTGTTGAAATAGAAAGATGAATTTTCTTGTTACAGATTATTCAAAAGTTTAACCGATACCTGGGTAGCAAAAATCACAGCAAAAAAACCACGGTTGGAGATAAGACCATTTGGTGTTGCAACCGTGCGTTGGTGCGGATAATTGAAGTTTAATATTATTAGTGAATGGAAGAGATGGAGTTGAACGAAGATTGTACAAAATTCCTTTTATTACATTCTACACATGAATGTAATAAAAGGAATTCTGTACAATCTTCGTTCAACTCCATTTCTTCCATTCACTATATATATATATATATATATATATATATATATATATATATATATATAATATATATATATATATATATATATGCGTGTATGCGTATAAATATATATATATATTTATGTACATATATACACATACATATACATGCATATATATATATATATATATATATATATATATATATATATATATATATATATATATATATACATGGGTATATGTATGTACATGTGATTAGAACAGTCTTTATGAATGTATACAATCAACTACATATTCACGAGAATACGTAGTCGATTGTATATGTCTGAATTTATATCTCCGTCTCTACGTCCTGCTTTTGAACGTGCGTGTCCTAAAAGTTCGTCAATTCACCTGACGTGATTTTCCCAAAACATCATATAATGAAACAAACTGACTGTTGCCACTGACATTCCTCACCGTTATCTTCACTCCCACGCACCTCATTCATCTATTGACTCCTACTCTTTCTCTTCACACTATTTACCAGCCCTTCTCTCCATGAACATTATTTAAATTCTTATATTTTTCATTTATATTCTAAAGATGAAATCCTCCTTTATAGATGATTCTCTCTGGGAAACGACAAATATCCCAAAATTTATATTTCACTCCTCAACTCAAATTATTTCTGTAATTCATTTTTATCGACAAAAGTTTTTGCTTCAGTTTTGTGTATTCAGTCAAATTTCTGTTTGCTTCGGATTCCGTTTCTTACCTTAACAGTATAAAGTAAATTATACCTCAACGGTATAAAGGCGGCGAGCTGGCAGAAACGTTAGCACGCCGGGCGAAATGCGAAGCCGCATTTCGTCTGCCGTTACGTTCTGAGTTCAAATTCCGCCGAGGTCGACTTTGCATTTCATCCTTTCTGGGTCGATAAATTAAGTACCAGTTACGCACTGGGGTCGATGTAATCGACTTAATATCTATGTCTGTCCTTGTTTGTCCCCTCTGTGTGTAGCCCCTTGTGGGTAGTAAAGAAATGGGTATAAAGTAATTGAAAATGAGATTGTCAAATGGTGGATGAATTTTGGTATCTTAAGACTTTTAATGGAAATTTATATGAATGCGTCAAAGAGATAAAGCTAATTCCTTTTGCAAATCCTGCTGTTATCTCTTTAAATGTTATTTGAATATCAGTAAGTAGATATTTAAGTTGAAATTGTTCTAAATTTCATATTTCCAATGGCAACATATGAATCAGAATGTGACGTTGATAATAAAAAGCGGGGAGAGAGGAAATATTGTTTTGAAATTTAGTTTTTTAGAAGAACAATTCAGATTAGTTAGACAACGGAACAAAAAAATAATCGGTATTTCATTGGATCAGGTTGCAATTGTAAATGAAGTCTGGTAAATTACAGGGCGAACAATAAATTTAAAGTTTAAGGTGTCTCATTAATGCAAACGTTACAAAAATAATGTTGCTCACTGAAAATGCCCCTTCGGAAAAGTAAAGAATAATTAGGGATATGTCTGACAAGCTCATGGTGATAGGAAGAATGAAAACTCAAATAATATGTGTAGCAGATAACAGAGATAAATAACAAAGGTTTTTAATAAAGGTATATACATCGAATGTTGGTAGAGGCGGATAACAACAACAACAACAACAACAACAGCAACAACAACAACAACAACAGCAACAACAACAACAACAGCAGCAGCAGCAACAGTGGAGGCGCAATGGCCCAGAGGTTAGGGCAGCGGACTCGCAGTCGGAGGATCGCGGTTTCGATTCCCAGACCGGGCGTTGTGTGTGTTTATTGAGCGAAAACACCTAAAGCTCCACGAGGCTCTAGCAGGGGACGTTGGCGACCCCTGTTGTACTCTTTCGCTCCAACTTTCTCTCACTCTTTCTTCCTGTTTCTTATCCCCGACTTCCTATGCAACCGCTGAGCCTGGATGCACATTCATCCATCCGTCGATGCTCTCGGTGTCGGGGGTTGACCTGCTCTCTCTTCTGCGGGTCTTGCGAACAGCAAAGGACCACGTTTCGGACTTCTCCCACTCTGGGACGAAGACCGCTTCACTCAACAGCAACAGCAACATCAGCAGTAACAACAACAATAATTACAGTGGTAATAATTGTATTAGTTGCGGTGACGGTAAGATTAGTGATAATATTACTTAGAATATGCCCTTCCCCTCCTCCCCGCACATATTTGTATAAATTTTAATCTCTACCAGCGTGATATTATCCATCCGTGGCTCTTCCATATACAAGGGAATAAACAGAAGCTCCAGCAACCAAACTGATCTGGCGTCGTTTTCTAACATCAAAATAAACGTAATAATATCATGGTAGCGATAGTAACGAGGAGGATGGAGGAGGTAAGTGCGATATTGTTGGTAGTGAGAGTGTTGACATTAACAATAATGATGGCAATGGTAAAAATATTGATGACACTAGTAGTAATGGTAGTCACTGTAGGACTAATAATAATAATAATAATAAATAATAATAATAATAATAATAATAATAATAATTATAATAATAATAATGATAATAATGATGATGGTGATGGTGATAGTAATAGCAAGCTGAAGAAGGTGGGGCAAAAGGAAGTAAAAATGTCAATACTGGGTTGGAGGAGGGATTTAAGCGCCCTTCACTTATAAAATGACCCAATGGCCTGCGCCAAACATAGCCTCTGATTGTCAAGCCCGACTCCTTCGCCGAACTAGCAGAAGAGAGTAAAAGGGCTAGTGCCTGGTGCATTCAAATAGCCAGTGCTACGGGTAGGCTGTACTCATTAGCCTTGGATGGCAAGCAGCCTAGAAAAAAGCCAATCTAAGTTCAAAACCAGGTGAGCAAAGCTTCTGTCGCCTTGGCGGACAGCCGTGATAGAGATGGAGTGTCGATAAATATACCGGTTGGTGGTAACCTAAAGACATACCTTATTTGTGAGTGAACATTCCAAGCAAAATAGCTACTTATATCGGTGTGAACGGGACTGGAACCAAAGTTCAATGTGCCGCACCTGGCAGGCATCCTACTGTGCAGCAGGGTGGGACGGTCGTAATCCAACCATTGCTAGCCGTACTGCGAGACATAAGTGGAGTAAATAAGTAAATGTGATGGTTATGGAGCGTTACTACCGGAGCACCCCAGTGGATGCGAAAGGCATGCTTGTCAAAGGGTACAGAAAACGAATGCACAGTGAATGGAATGCAATGGTTCTGTTTGAAATTACTGAACAGAGATTGTGACGAAGCAAGAGCAATAAGAAAGAGTGGCTGGTTAACAGAATTAAGGATATCAGGTGATGCCGGGCGTATGAGAAACGAAAATGGTATGGTGGAGTAGACGGACAATTGTTCGCAAGAATATACTACCGTAACTTGGGAAAGAATCGAGATCAGTGACTCCTTAAACAATGAAGATCATATAATAATAAATAGGAATTTGGATCTACTAAATACAGGAGAGACAGAATTTATATGCAACTTCAAGAAGGCTAATCAATGGAGACTAAATCAAGTGACGAGTAAAGTCAATAATGTATCGAAACACGTTGAAACAAAGAACATCACACATACAAGTAATCTCATCAAGGCTGCAAGTGTGGTTATGGCAGAACAGAACACTGGCGTATAGAAGAGGAAAGAAATAACCATGGTGGAAAAAGAGAATTTCTAAAGATATAAACTCCTTGAAAAGTGTAGTGTCAATGCTTGTCACGAAAAGAAAAGGAGAAGAAAAGAATGTTCGCAAATTTGAAAAATCCAAGAAGTATGATATAGATACAAAAAGTCTGAATGTTGTAATTGAAGGACTGAAGCAAAGCTAACTAGGGTTGAACAACGGATTAAACAACACCGGTAAAATACATTGTTTAGAATCAACCAAAAAATATTGATCGAGAAATTAATAATCATATAGAATGTGAAAGCTTAGTTCTTGATGTTGATAGAGGCCGATAGTTCTCGGAAAGTTATGGAGTAAGCAACAACAACATAATATTACAGCTGAATGGATTTGCAGCCTGAAGCAAACATCTTCTTATCTCCAGCAGGAGGCTATTCACTGCACAGAAGACAGTATCGGAGATATGAATCAAAAGAGAAACAACAGGAAAGCAGCTGGACTTGATGGTGTACGGGGATTTGGGATAAATAAGTTCAGTGGGTGTCATAAATTGATTGTAGAGCAATTTAATGCATTAATCGATGGAGGAAAAGAAATCACAGGCTGGTTGACAAATGTAAGAACAGTTTTGTGTCTGAAGGATGCATCAAAGGGAAATGCTGCTGACAATTGCAAGTTGATTTCTTCCTTCCCATTAATGTGGAAGTTACTGTCAAGAGGAATTGCAGAGGAACTGTACAAATTCCGTGATGAGGATGATATGTTACCAAGAGAACAAAAGGGTTGTACGAGGAGATGCGGAAGTACCTCCACATCTCCTCGTGTAAAATGGTAAAGCAAGATTGTAAAGGAAGGAAAACACACTTGGGATTGACCTGCATTGGTTATCACAAAGTTTATATGATTCCACATTGGTGGATCATCGAGTGCTTAGATTTGTTTGGAACTGTAAGGAGTGTAACGTGTATAGCGGGGTGGAAAATTGAGTTGAGGGATTTGTGCCAAGAATATGAACCAGAAGGAGTCACCGAGAATATAAGGTACTGTGAGATTTTACAATCCAGTGTGACTCCCTAATCGAGGCTCGGAGACCAGACATTATTGTGGTCGACAAAGATAAAAAGGATTGAAAAGAGACTATTAAAAAAGACGGAATTGCAAGAATGTGAACTATGAGGAGAGTGTCTGACTTTCCAGTAGTTGTAGGGGCACTAACGACCAAGTTCAAGCAGTATGTCAGAAAAGCTGGAATTGCCATGAGGGCAGAGCAAGCCCCAAACACTGCTCTGCTGGGGACAGCTAGGATTTTGAGATTGGTACTTGGATGTTGAATGTCTTTCACGATAATTAACAACCGAGTATCAAAGCTTTTAATGTGTGGAGGAAGACACCTCTGACAGCAGGCTGCAGTCCGCTCCCACATAGAATATACCAGAAAAAATAACATCGAGCGCTCTGAGAAATAAAATAATAATAATAATAATCATGATAATAATGATGTTGATGATCACAATAATAATAACAACAACAACAACAACAACAATAATAATAATAATAATAATAATAATAATAATAATAATAATAATAATAATAATCCTTTCCACTATAGGCGCAAGACTTGAAATTTTGGGGCTAGGGTTTAGTCAATTCCATCGACACCAGTGCATAATTGGTTCATCCGAAAGGATGAAAGGCATAGACAACTTCGGCGGAATCTGAACTCAGAACGGAAAGACAAACGAAATGATATTCTGTAACCTCTGATTTGAATTTCCACTTCATAACCATTACATATTCGATTATCTCAACAACTTCTTCATTTACTATTTGTGTGTTATATAAGCCATTCAAAAACTGTCATTGCTTGTTTCTTACATATTTCATTAGCCGCGTGTGTTTGTTTCTTTAATACAAGTAATATTTTGCTTTAAGCCTCTTTCAGTTATTCACAACGTTTTCTGTCGAAACTTTTTCTGTAGCAGGACTCGCTTTATTATCACTTATGTTTCACTATCCTGTTTCTATTTTTTTCCGTTCTTTTCAGATAATTTAATTTATTCATCATTGTTTTAAATCATTAAATGCACATTATCTTAACAAAAGCTTTGCGATATTCCATCTTACAGCTGTCTACTTCAGATTTTACAGTTACAGGTTATCTATGACTCGCCGACTTTCTAATAAAAATTAATATTTAATTGCTTTAATAACAGTAAATATACTTTTAGTATTGTTTTTTCAACGTCAGTAATTCTAAGATTACGTTGATATTAACTATTTACATATAAGCTTGCTTCGGTTTACTCTCAATTTGTATGTAGCCATATTTGATTCTACAATTGCATGTTATATATAAACAGAACAGTTAGCACGCCGGGCGGAATGCTTAGCTGTATTTTGTCTGCCGTTACGTTCTGAGTTCAAATTCCGCCGAGCTCGACTTAGCCTTTCATCCTTTCGGGGTTCGATAAATTAAGTACCAGTTACACACAGGGGTCGATGTAATCATCTTAATCCGTTTGTCTGTCCTTGTTTGTCCTCTCTGTGTTTAGCCCGTTGTGGGTAGTAAAGAAATAGGTATTTACGATGACGCTGGGTTTTAGTAACGAAATGCTAACTGTAGAAATGAGTTACTATGCCATTGGTGCCGATCTCTGTCGGCCTTTGCATTTCCTTTGCATGGTGAGGGGAGACTTGTATGCATGTGCATCGGTGACCGCTCGTCTTTTACAAACAAGCCTACTTGGGTTTGTTCTTCGGGGGTGGGGGTCGCTAGCTGCAATCCCATGTTTATTCGTGAGCGAAGAGTATCTTTATCCATGCATACACTCGTACATAAACATACACACGCACATACACACATATATTGGCAGTAATTTTTCATTGCTTTATAACTGCATGCACTTTTAATATAGTTACATTTCAACTTCTAGCTCTACTTTACGTTTACCACTGTAGAACTGCGAACTTATTTCATGCCTTGTCGGCGTTCAATCCAACCTGCGTGCCACTTATGTATATACACTACAGGAATATGATATTAAATCAACGTAAAATATCTTAAAGGCAATGCGTGTGTAAAGTTTATCCACAACGGTCAGAGTCCTATGGAAGTCACGTTGTTAAATAAATATCTTTTCATCTTACATTGTTTACCTCGCGGGTTTATGGTTTTAAATACTTCTTATCAAAATGTTTCTTCATTCGGATTTAGGAGATTTTCAGTTACAGGGAAACACTAGATTATTCTGCTTTCTAGCTGGTCACTGTGTGGTCTGCTAGAAGAATCCGTAAAAGGTGCTTTCTGTGACAGTCGCACGATTCTTCGCGAGGCTGGAGCACCGCCTTGAAGGCGTTTAGGCGAACGGTTCGGCGGCCCCAGGATTTATTTTCTTTTAAAACATGTTACTTATTTTATCGTTGACTTTAGACGAACTGCTAGCTTACAAGGATGTAAACACCCCAACACCGGTTGTCAAGCAGTGGTTGGTAGAAAACAATGACCCAATGATACACATACGCCGCACACATCCACACACCCACCCACCTACGTACACATACATATGTGTATAGATATGTGTTTTCATACATACATACATACATACATATTTATATATATTACTTGTTTCAGTCATTTGACTGCGGCCATGCTGGAGCACCGTCTTTAGTCGAACAAATCGACACCAGGACGTATTCTTTGTAAGCCTAGTAGATATTCTATCGAACCGTTACGTTACGGGGACGTAAAACCACCAACATTGGTTGTGAAACGTTAGTGGGTGGGGACAAAAATGGACACACACAAACACGGCGCGCGCACACATACATACGACGGGCGTCTTTCAGTTTACGTCTACCGAATGCACTCACGAGACTTTGGTCGGCTTGGGTTGTAGTAGAAGTCACTCCGCCAAGGTGCCACGCAGTGGGACTGAACGCGGCCCCATGTGGTTGGGAAGCAAGCTTCTTACCACACAGCCACTCCCATGCCTATATGCACACACACACACACACACACACATATATATATATATATATATATATATATATATACATATGCATATTTGTGTGTGTGTGTATATATATATATCATAAACTTCTTTCAGGTTTTGTCCACCAAATCCACTCACAAAGCTCTGGGTGGGCCGAGTCTATAGTAGAAAATACTTGCCCCAGATGCGACGCAGTGGGTCTGAACCCGGAACCATGTGGTTGTTGAGTAAAACTTTACCACACAGCCACAAAAAAACGACTGTAATCGGGATTCATTCCTTTTTTTTTATTAATAGTTAGGACCTTAGTATTTTTCTGCTTTCTTTGCAAACAAACAGATTTTTGTATCCTTTAACATTTCGAACTATTCTTAGTCTCATCTTCAGAATGAAGTAGCGATGCTGATGCAATTATTGTTGGTTTTGATACGGTGTAACACAGGATGGTATAGATTCAGTCTTTGCTTAAAATCATATATTCTTCGTGGATGAAATAGAGAAGACGAGCATCTTCCAAAAATCAATAATATACCAGACAACAATGGCTGATTTCTTACTCTTTAGAATGACAACATTACACAGTAAAAATTAAATTCTATAAACTAATTTCGTTTCAATATATAGGGGGTAATTTTAGATCGTCGTATCTAGAGCACCTAAAATTTTCGAAATGATTTGTATACACCGTCTTACTTTACTCCCACTCACACAAAATTATATGTCATAGCATCGCATAACAGCTAGTTTGAATCAGAAAGCTATATAAAAGTGCAATAAACAGTAGCATTTGACTGGACGAATAGCTTGGGCATCCTATAAGGAACAGATGTGTTTCATACACGGATGTACATACGTTGCTTACTCTTTTATTTTTTTTTTACTTGTTTCAGTCATTTGACTGCGGCCATGCTGGAGCACCGCCTTTAATCGAGCAACTCGACCCCGGGACTTATTCTTTTTGTAAGCCCAGTACTTTTTCTATCGGTCTCTTTTGCCGAACCGCTAAGTAACGGGGACATAAACACACCAGCATCGGTTGTCAAGCAATGCCAGGGAGACAAACACAGACACACAAACACACACACGCATATATATATATATATATATATATATATATATATATATATATATATATATATATATATTATATATATATATATACATATATACGACGGGCTTCTTCAGTTTCCGCCTACCAAATCCACTCACAAGGCTTTGGTCGGCCCGAGGCTATAGTAGAAGACACTTGCCAAAGGTGCTACGCAGTGGGACTGAACCCGGACCCATGTGGTTGGTAAACAAGCTACTTACCACATAGCCACTCCGTTCCTGAAATATTATCAAAGTTTATAAGGATATTAGTTCCCTCACTGGGCTCTCCGCTGTGCATTCCGTGTGACCTGTAGAAAAGAACAAGCACAACGTCTTTCTTCTGAATAACTACAACACACACATAATCACACTCAGACACACACGCACGCACACATACATACACATACGTATACAGATTTGGCGATGTAAACTGGAAAATAGATTTCAAAGCATGAGTGTATAAGAAGATTTTTATCAGTATTTGGCTGAGGTTACAGATTGACTCAAGGACCAAGAGTTTCGTGTATTAACGCTCTTCAAACCGGCAGGTGGTAAAACCCCAAACTGTCAATACGTAAGACACACTGTTAATTCTGCTAAATATATAAATATATATATTTTCGTAGTTTCGGCTCAGAGCTGTGGCCATGATGGAGCACCGCCGTTTTGCTACACTGTTATTACTGAGATCCTCCTCTAATATATGACACTTGGTGTAGAATGGATTTTGATGTAACTATCCTCATTTTCACCTCATAGTATTTAATGTAATATTGTAATATAAATAAATTATTGGATTGTCAATAGAATATCTTTATTTTTAATTTATTTGCATTAAAATATTACATTAAATACTATGAATATAACATATAACATAGCAATATTATATAAATAATTATAAAAACCGTGTGTGTGTTTGAGATATAATGAAGTGAATTTCGATATAATGAAGTGAATTTCACTTACTTGATTATATCGTTCGTTAAAATGTTTTTGTTGTTCTTTTAATTATAATTGATGTTGGGTTAAATAGTTAACGCTCATGCTCATAACGCAGATAATCTAAATTAACTGCTGATTCAGCAAAATGGTAATGTGGAGATTATAAAATAACGAAGGCAGCTATAAACAATATAAAAACAAAAAGGAAGAATTCAATTACCACTAACTCTGACTGACGGTGCAGGATAGCACCAACTTTTCTAGAAATAAGAGGTAGAAACGCTTTTCGCTATAAAGAAACACACGTCTATGTACTGACAGGGGAGACAACCGACCCATAGCGAGCGAGATCGCCGTACTAGAATTCTAGTTTCTCTTGAGATTAAGGTTAATCAGTGGTGAAAAATCCGTCGTTGAATGGTTTGGCCAAGTTCCTACTGTCAGTATAGAGTATATATATATCATACGAATGAATTGCTGTTTCAGCAAAATGCTAATGTGAAAATGATAAAATTATTGATAATTGAATTCTTCCTTTTTGGTTTTATATTGCTTATAGCCACCATTTTGCTGAATCATATTACATATGACGAACTACATACATATATATACACACATATATGCATGCATACATATTTATATATATATATATATATAAATACATTCATATATGCATATGTATGTATATATGTATGTATGTATATGTATGTATGTATGTATGTATGTATGTATGTATGTATGTATGTATGTATTATGAATTTACGTATGAAAAATTGTCAAACAAGGCGAAGAAGTACTGGAGGGAAAAATAAATAATGAATGGGAGAAATTAAACAAGATCTTTCAAAGACTCGCCGCATGGGATCCGAAACACCTAAGACACTTTCCCTCTTTCTATCACTCCCACTTTGTTTCCGCTCCACTGATAAAAGTAAAGAAAATGGAAAATGTCGATTGTACTTGTGTACAATGTTAATTTTAATTTAAAATGATTCTGAGATTTTCGTTGCTCTGCCGCTATCACTTCACTTTTTTTCTCCACTGCTAAAAGAATAAGAAAAGAAAATAACGAAGGATAGGATATCGATCGTATAAAATTCCTAGATGTTTTAAATGAAGTTAGACCGACTAGTTTCACGATCCCAAGGTATGTTGCATCGACTAGCTCCATTAGAGCGAATTAACGTTGTATGCAACTACTAGAACACCGAAAATGAAAAAAAAAATTAAATATATGGAATTATTATTTCATATGTTACCTCATTCATAAAAAAGACCTCGCATAATAATATTAAAGCAAAAAAACAAAAATGATTATAAGCCTTAGGCGGTTCACTCCCTCTAAAGGGAAACTTCACCCTGCCTTCTATTTTTCTCTTTCTTTCTGTCTGTTACTCCTAGAACAACCGTTGGTGCCAGCATCAACAGTGACCAGTCATAATTATATATACACCCAGAACCTCGTTTATGATTTCTCGTTTTCCTGTGAATCGATTTTTATAAAACTTTTCCCAGCTCGTCAGCACACTATGGCAACACCATTGTTATCTTTCCATTATTCTGTGTAACCTCCTTTCTTTTATGTTTTCTCTTTTGTTAAATATTATGGTTTTCCGTTAAATATATACTCAATGTATGCTTCATGTGTATCCTTACCCTTCATTTTCTGAAAAAAAAAGTTTAGATGGTCTATTTTCATTCAAGAGCTATTAGCGTGGTTCCTAAAAAAACTGAAGAATCTGAAATAAAAAAGAAAGGACGTTACACAAAATAATGAAAACATAGCAGTGGTGTTGACATAGTGGAGCTGGGAAAAGGTTTATCAAAATCGATTTAGAGAAAACCAAGAAATCTTAAATTACACTCCTAAGCTATTAGCGTGATTGTAGGTGTATATGATTGCACCTACAAAGTTACTATCCCAGGACAAGGTTGTTTATGGAAGACCGGCAGTCGTCCATGCATACCGGCCTCTCCTCTCCAGGCCACCAGTGTAATCCAAGGGAAAGGCAAAGGCTGATACAGCTTGGCACCTGTGACGTCGCAACTCATTTCTACAGCTGAGTGAACTGGAGCAACGCGAAATAAAGTGTCTTGCTCAAGAACACAGCGCGCAGCTTGGTCCGGGATTCGAACTCACAACCTCACAATCGTAAGCTCGACGCTTTAACCACTGAGCCATGCGCCTTCACTGGGTGTATATATATGCATATTTATATCGATCTATCTGTCTATCTGTTTATCTATTTATCTATCCATCTCACTCTCTATCTATCTCTTTATCTCTCTCTCTATCTAGTTATCTATCACTCTCTCTCTCTGCCTCTTATACACACACTCACACACACACACGCATATATATGTATATATGTATATGCTTATACGTGCATACATGTATTTAGACAAGCACACTACACGCACACACATGCACGGAAAAATAAATAAATTTATGAAGCAAGAATATGGAACGATCAGGTTTAATCACAAATCATAACAGTTGTTTCAATTTCTTAGTAACAACCGCTGTGATTGGTTGACTTTTCTATATTGTGCGTATCAATATATAAATATTATATAAACAAGACACGGTTGTAGTTTTGTAATCACACGTCATTAGATGAGTGGTTTGAGAGCATTGGTAGGCATATATATACACATATACAGATATACCAGCAAACGTACACAAATAGAAATAACATCCTGTTTACCATATGATGTGCTGCAAAGCGAAAGCTGAAAATTGTGTATAATTCTTATAATTCTTATAATTCATTATAATTCTTTTCAAAACAACCATCCCTTATGGCCTCGGTTTCAGCCTATTCAAGAATATTTGCGACGCCCTCAATCACAGAATACGTTGACCGTTGGTAAATTTTCCTTTTGTATTTTTGGTTTTTTTACCTTGACATGTTTTTCCATCATTTTTTGTTCCATAATATTTAATAAAAAAAAGAAAAGAAAAGAAAGGAGTTACACAGAATAATGAAAACATAACACTGGGGTTGCTATAGTGTGCAGGCCAGCAGGTAAATTTTTTTTCATCAAAATTGATTCACAGAAAACCGAGAAATCATAAATTTCACTCCTAAGCTTTTGGCGACGTTCTGGGTGTATATATAGTTACGACTGATTCACCCTTGATGCTGGCACCAACGGTTGCTTCAGGAGTAACAGACAGCAAGAAAGAGAAAAATAGAAGTCAGGGTGAAGTTTCGTTTTAAAGGGAGAGAACCGCCTAGGGCTTATAATCATTGGTGTTGTACACCAATATTTATCACGGACGAGCAAAAACCAGTTGCGACTTCTATCATATCCGAGTGATATCACTTTCACTATTGCAGTCATATCTACATCCGAGTTACGAGTCAATGCTCCAGTATGACCTGAGCATTGATAGATAATATACAATACACAACAAATCAATACCTATTTCTTTACTAACCACGAGGGGTTAAACACAGAGAGGACAAACGAATTCAGTCGATTATATCGATCCCAGTGCGTAACTGGTACTTAATTTTTCGACCCCGAAAGGATGAAAGGCGAAGTCGACCTCGGCGGAATTCGAACTTAGAACGTAGCGGCAGAAGAAATACTGTTAAGCATTTCGCCCGGCGTGATAACGTTTCTGCCAGCTCGCCGCTGGTCAACAAATCAATACCAGCAACATATGACACTATATTTATTCTGGTATACAACAAACATTCGATGTGATATATATCTTGCTGACATTGCTATCGGTTCCAGCATTTTATCTACAACAGAAAAACACTGAGGTAAAAGTAATTCCTTTGGTTAAATAAACGTGCCATAAGGTGTATTTCTCTTCAGACTCCAATATTCTTGCAGCTTTGTTGTTTCAGAGTATGAAAAAATTTGCGTGCGGAAAATATTATTTTCCAATGAAAAGTCAAATATTTAGCCTTCAATTGATTTGTTTAATACAAAAATAAAAATAATAAATAACTCAAGGGAACAATTCTGATAGATAACCGAATTCCCGTTCACACAAATCGTGAGATTCATGTGATATTTTTTTTTTTCTTCGAAGTATTTGGTTGCCACTTTATTATAGGAAAATAATCATGGGAATCGAAATGTTTGTGTCCCGGATTCGTTATTAATAAATTTGAACATCTTATGTGAACGCTAAAATTTAGGCTGTATCATGGCTTCGTGGTTAAGAAGCTCACTATACAACCTCGTTGTCGCAGGCTCAATCCCACTGCGCTGCTCCTAGAGCAAGTGTTTTGTTGCTGTACCCCCCCAAACCGACCAACGTCATAAGAGTGAATTTCATACGCGGAACCACTGTGGAACCCCGTTACATACACACACACACACATACACACACACACACACACACACATATATATATATATTGGCAAAAGTTCGAGGAAGAGGGTTAGTCAGTTACATTGACCCCAGTGTTCAACTGGTAGTTTTTTTATCGACTTCGAAAGGATGGAAAGCAATGTCAACCCCGGCGGCATTTGAACTCAGAACGTGGCAACGGAAGAAATGCCACTCAACGTTGAGCCCGAAATGGTAAAGCTGCTGCTACCTCGCCTCTTTATTTGTATATACAAACATATACACACACACACACACACATGCAAACACACACACGCACATACACACACACACACACACACACAAACACACACGTATAATCTTTTACTATTACAGGCGATCTTCCCGCCGCCTTCTTTTAACCAGGCAGCATTTATACGCTTGGTAGCCATAGCGAAAGATCTATGGTGGACAAGATTGACTGGACTGGCAACAAACAATTTCTTCTATGGCCAATCTCTAATGAAATTCATCAAGGAGAAGGAAAGAGGAGCGTTGCCTTCCAGCAGTTTTGTTGAAACCATTTAATTCGGATTTTGTTGGAACTGCTGCAATGTCGCACAAATAGTAAGATTGCTACCTGTAGCCTATAGTTCCATGCTATTTTTTTGTTTTCAATTATCGTGTACTTTTCTTCTTCTTCTTCTTTTTCTTCTTCTTCTTCTTCTTCTTCTTCTTCTTCTTCTTCTCTTATTATTATTATTATTATTATTATTATTATTATTATTATTATTATTATTATTATTATTATTATATGTTTGACTTTGGCTTTGTATTTGTACCAGTTGACTGCAAGTCTTACCCAGAGACCTCAGGAGACAAGAAGTTGGAAGTTCTTGTTTGTATTATGTCTAGTGTGTCATATATTTCGTTTTGAGATAGTATTGTTCTACATAACATTATTATTACTATTATTATTTAGTGAGAGAGCAGTGCATGCCATCAAAGTAACACTGGGGTAAAATATACGAAGCCCAGTATACCCATCATGACTACCCGTCTGATTAGGGTACATTAGGCACATGCATCACAACCATATGTGCGCGACATGGTGATCTCATATCAATATATCAAGATAAACAGCACATGACCTTGCAGGTGGGACCCAGCTAGAATTATCTTCTGGTCGAGTAGGCCATCTCGATCAAAAGGTCCTTGAAGAAGGATTGTTTAAGGATGTTGAACGAAACGCCCATGTTTCCAGAGGTGGATTATTCAAACCCTAAAGAATCCCTCTCAATACACGACTATGATGCTCCCCCCCACTACTTCTGCTTGTGATCAGAGATGCACATATCGTCAGCCACTAAGGGACCTGCTCAACTGGCTAAGGTCAAACAACTGATAAGCAAATCTGTGGTATTGAGCAGAATATTTGCTGTGGCCCATCTTTTATACCAAGTCAAAACAATGTACATGATAACACTTCCAATCAGTTATGATCAGAATCCACGAGAGTCACTGCATCAGGGCATGGTACTGCATCAGAGCATGGTACTGCATCAGGGCATTTATTATTATCATTATTATTATTATTATTATTATTATTATTATTATTATTATTATTATTATTATTATTATATATTATATTATTATTATTATTATTATATATTATTATTATTATCATTATTTCTATTATTATTATATTATTATTATTATTATTATTATTATTATTATTATTATTATTATTATTATTATTATTATCATTATTATCATTATTTCTATTATTATTATTATTATTATTATTATTATTATTATTTATTATTATTATTATTATTATTATTATTATTATTATTCAGTATTTTTATTATTTTTAAAAAATTTTTACAGCGTGCTTTAACTTCACTACCGAGCGCAGCTCTGTATGCCTTGGGTATGTGCTGTGTTTTGTTATGATGCTCTGATGGTTACTGTATTGAAAGTATTTTGCGTAGAATCTGTGCAGTGCCCAGTAATGCAATTTTCTGCATGTTATATATTTATTTGTAAGTCCTAGGCGGTGAATTGTCTTTTATCCTTTCGGTTTCTGTAAATTAAGTACCAGTTGCGTACTGGGGTCGATGTTATCCACATGTTCTCTCCTTCAAATTTTCAACCGTAGAAAGGATTATTATTGGTATTAACGTCGTCATATCGTTATATACGAGGCAACATCTTCCGCAGTATAGTTGTTCCATTGCATTGTGATCAACGGATCTATTAATTTATCAATACGATAATTAAAAACACAATCAACATCATGATAATGGGGAACGAAGAATGTATCTAATTGGTAGCAATAATAATTTAGAAATTAATGGGTTGTAGGGTGAGAAGCGAAGACGGAGATACTTTATGAGAAAGAATGAAACAAAATAATTTATGTTCTGAAGTATCAATTTGGAAAAAGAGTCGATAGAGTGAGATGAAGACAAATAAGATGGGTAACATGGGGAAAATTCATTGACAAATTTTGAAGCTTGTTGGACGTAAAAAAACATTGCTATAAATAAAGACTGAAAATAGATGTTTTAGTGTCTGAGTGATTATTTTGGAAGAAAATATTGAACTTAGATCAGAGCCAAACGATTAAGTACTCACATGAAATTGGAAGAGTAAGCGGCTAAAGATTTACTTAATTTTATAATAGATGTGTTGAGTTGGGGATTGGGGAGAAGCAGTATATTTACAAAGTAATTATAATACACGAATTAATATTTGGCTTCAGACAGGAGGAGTCGAAAGATAAATATTAGCAAAAATGGCTATATTTACCACTGCGGTAAATAGTGAAATTTCATATACTTCTAATTGCATGGATACCACACGAGCATAATGCGATGTACAACAGTAGTATTACATTTAATTGAAAATGAAGTCCATTACGATATTATTTGACGAGAATATCATGAACAATGTAACGGGATTATATAAATAATTGCCGAAACATAATGGTGTCTGTCTTATCTACAGCTATGGTAGACCATGTTCTCATTTGTTGACAAATTATATTTTGAATCATATTGATCAGAATCAGCGCCCTCTACGCAGTAAGCAGAATACATTTTCCAGTTAAGTCACCGTCTATACACTCACACATGTTGAAGTATATATATATATATATATATTTAGGTATTCATATGTGTGTGTGTTCTTTTATTCTTCTACTTGTTTCAGTCATCTGACTGTGCCCATGCTGGAGCAACACTTTACAAGGATTTTTGGTCGAAGACATCGACCCCAGGTCTTGCTCTTTGTAAGCCTAGTCTTATTCTATCGGTCGCTTTTTCAGAATCGCCACGTTACGGGGAGGTAAACACAGCATCACCGGTCGTCAAGTGTGATGTGAGGGGGGACAAAACACAGACATCAAGACATACACACACACACACACACACACACACATATATATATACTACAAAATTAGAAAATGGAGAAACATACTTAAATCAATAAAACATCAACTATCAGATGATACCCAATCAATACTTTATTACACCATTACATATCAGTAAAGGCATTATACAAAATATACAGTAAAGGTAAATAGACATATCTATATATATAAAACTCTAGTTGTGTGAGTGTCTGTCCCCTTCGATTTAGATTCCTAACTCCTCCCACATTTTGCGGTGCAGTTTAACCAAATTCGGGTATCTTATAGTCGTGATTCATATCGAGCCCGTCTGACTATTAGCGCGCGTCAACAATGAGTCTACGATTTTAAAAATAATTAACATCATTTTTTATTCCATTTTAATGCATAAAATGCATCGTATGTCGATGGCGGCGGAGTTGGCGTCCACGCTCACAGCTGCACCTGTTTGCTTCACCCCCTTCCCTCCCTCGTGAAGCTGTGGGGAAGGGAGTGTAAAGAAATCAACGTCGTAATGCGTTGTGAAGGAAACCAGCGTTCTTTTAGAACAACGACTTCATGGCTTGAAGACACCAAAACAAAAATGGCTAAGAAAGCCCGAATTTATAAGGGAAGTAACTCTCTAAAAATGCTTATATAGTTATTTCCCTTACAAACCCGAGCAACGCCGGGCGATACTGCTAGAATATATAATATATATATATATATATATATATATATATATATATATATATATATATATATATATATATATATATATACATATACTATACGACGTGCTTCTTCCAGTTTCTCCCCAAACAAATTCACTCACAAGGCTTTGGTTGGTACGAGGCTAAAGTAAAATCACTTTCCCTAGGTGCCACGCAGAGGGACTGAACCCAGAGCCATGTGGTTAGAAAGCAACCTTCCTATCACACCGAAATAGCTCAGCTGGGAAAGCGAGAGACTGAAGATCTAAATGTGTGTATGTATATACATACATACATACATACATACATATATATATATATATATATATATATGTATGTATGTATATACATATATATATATATATATATGTGTAGATCCCGGGTTGAGTCGGGGTTAACCACTGTAATTAAGGTACTCAATAGATAGCAGAGTAAATTAATTTATTTTATAGAAGGAGCTTCCAAAGGACTAGAACTGTTTCATTCAAATGAAATCATCAGGAAGCTTCCTGATGATTTCATTTGAATGAAACAGTTCTAGTCCTGTAGAAGCTCCTTCTATGAAATAAATAATATATATATATAAGCAATAATAAATCTCGGACCGAGTTATAAACACTAGCTAAACACATCGTGACGTATATTTGCCATTGAAATATGGCTAACTCCTAAAGGTGGATGCTACTGTAGTTTGTAGCCCCAGGAGGCCACCACCTCCAGCTGGCTATAGACACACTTTCTGTGCCCTATCTGTGTCTATAGCCAGCTGGAGGCGGTGGCCTCCTGCGGCTACAAGCTACAGTAGCATCCACCCTTAGTGGCTAGCCATATTTCAATGGCAAATATACGTCACTATATATATATATATATATATATATATATATATATATATATATATATATATATATATATATATACCTGTATGTATGTATGTATCTATGTCTGCCCATACATTCACATACACAATCATGCATTGCAATTTATTAGAATCTCAACATGATATTTAAAGTTGGGATATATTAGGATACTATCTCTATGTTTCTATTCCCTATCGTTTATCCTCGAAATCAGTACCTTGCCTTCTAAATCAAGAGTAGTAACGTTATAATCTTCTCACCCAGGACCCACAAACCTGAAGAAGAACAGAGATAATGATTGGTAGAAAATTATGAACATTGATTGGACGTGTTTTGAGTTATGTGTACCACCATTATATTGGTGTCTTCGGCGATTTTAGCAAAGTGCAATCTCTTACAAGCAATCGGATCAGTTTCTGGTTTGACGTTTAATGCCTCTCTGTTTCGTCTCTAACCAGGGAAGCCCTGTAAAATCATTGCCACAGTCCGCACTCCTGACTATAATAGAAATATATATTAAAGCATCTTCTGACCGCATTATCCTCTCTGATGATGAGAAAAAGTTATTAAATTGTATAACCATGATATTAGATAACCATTCATACTGCATCGGTGCGTTTTCAAAAGTTGTCACAGTAGCACTGGTATTCAAATTAACTCTCTGCAATGTGTAATCTAATAACCATTCTCCATATATATATATATATATTTATAATGCACTTGTTCCGTAAACTAACGTAAACTGTATGTAACAATGTTACATCAATCAAAGTCAAGTGTCTATGAATTACAACTAAAAGAAACTCTATATTGCGTATGTTTATTAAACATATCAACTCATATCGACATATTGAATATTTTTTCATATTGTATTATATACAAGCGTAAATACACACACACACACACACACACACACACACATATATATATATAGGCGCAGGAGGGGCTATGTGGTAAGTAGATTGCTTACCAACCACATGGTTCCGTGTTCAGTCCCACTGCGTGATACCTTAGGTAAGTGTCTTCTACTATAGCCTCGTCCGGGAAAACCTTGTGAGTGGATTAAGGTAGACGGAAATTTAAAGTGAAAAAGTATTTAACGTTTCGAGCGTACGTTCTTCCACACATACATATACATACATACATAAATATATATATATATATATATATATATATATATATATATATATATATATATATTTGAATAGATGAAAGAATGGAGTCGAACGAATATGTTAACAAAATTCTTTACTCTTCAACCGTGTTTTCTGACGTGAATTTGCTACCCAGGTTTCGGTTAAATGAATTTCCCATGCTGACGATAAGCATAGGATAATTCATTCACCTACTTAAATATATATATATATATATATATATATATATATACGTATATATATAGTTAACGCATTAACACCCACGATATACCTGCCTAAGCATCATCAATTTACTCGCCGCACGTCACTTCATCTCACTTGCCGACGCCATTTGTCACCGTTCGGTCTGCGACGTCATTTCACGTCACCTCGCTTCCCCGTCCCACGTATTATTGCTGTGACAAGAACAATACCTTCTCTCTCGCTCCGTTTTGTTCACTCTTCGTTCGTGGTTACCGCGTGGGTGATCTCATAACTGCGTCCTAACACACCACTTCTACATTTCATCCAAACAACCATTCCCATGCCCCCCACGCACACACGCATACATCCCGCCGCCCAACACGCACACTAAACCTATTTATCAATATATCCACACAAACAGCAACTTGCACATATACGCATCACTAGAAAACAACTCTGCCTACTCCCATACACTTTCACAATCCTTCATACACCCACAAGCACACTGTTCCACCCTTTAGCTCGGCATTTACAAACACACAAACGTATGCACCCTACCTGGATGCACCATTAAAATACAGACATACATGCAAATACTATATATTAGAGTAAAGATTATATGCCAACATAACATGCTGTGATTTAGCTCCAGGAGACATCGTGTCCTTATATTTTCGAACAAGTGCATCTAGCACCCCCACTCAGCTCAAAAAAATATCTGTGTATCGCGATTTCCGGGTTATTTCCTTTCGTCCTACACAGGACTGCTATGTTATTTTGGCAAATAATCTTTACTCCCAAATGCTGTTGCTGAATATCTCTCGTTGTGAGATTTACAAAGAGTATTTTTCTATTATATATTGGTTTCAAAGTTTGGCACAAGACCAGCACTTTCGGGGGTAGGGGCTAAGTCGAACACGTCGACCCCAGTACTCAACTGGTACTTATTTTATCCGACTTCCAAAGGACGAATACAAAGTCGACCACGGTGACATTTGAACTCAGAACGTAAAGGCGGACGAAATGCTGCTAAGCACTTTGTCCGGCATGCGAGCGATTCTGCCATGTCACCACCTTATATGGTAGTACTTGATCTCAATGGACACACAGACGAGTTTTGTACGTTTATACATGCCAACATTACATATTTCGCTCTCCCACATACAACCACCAACAATTCTATTCTCTCAGTATTCTGCTCTTTTACCATTTCTCTGTATTTTATTCTTCGTCTACCTTCTTCTTTCATCTAACACACTCTCTCCTTTTCACTTTCTCGACTTCACAACTTCTCTTTCTCTTTTTTTCTTTTGATCCCAATCCTATTGTGATACCCTCCATTTGCGTATTTTGTCGTTACATTGGTATCCATCTTATTTCCCTTTTCACTCTGCCTCTCAATACATTTACATGTCTTTGAAAACGGGGATAACACAAAACACCAGATTCTCGATCGTTTATATATTGTCGTAATACACACATCTTCTTTGCAATTCTCTTTCGGGAATTCCTAAGCTTTTTCACATGTGTTTTTGGTTGTATAAATCCAGAGTTTTTATTGGTTAGACACCTTCATCATCCTTCAAATTTTGCTTGTGTGTTTGTAACTATTATAAGCTTACTTTGCAGCCACGTAGATTCCGATTTTGTCCCACTGAGCTGCAGCTTGGGCATCTTCTAGGCCAGCTAATGCTTTGTGAGAGAATTTAGTTGAGGGAAACTGTATGGAAGCCAGTTTACATACATACATACATAATACATACATACACATATAAACATATACATACACCAATGTATACGTGCGTACGTACGTACATATATACATATATACATACACACATATGTATGTGTGTATATATATATATATATATATAGGGAAAGTTCACGAAAAGAACAAAAGACGAAGACAGATGGTGTACAAAACAAACAGATGTATTAGTATAATGCTCAGGAAATTAAAAACGTCTTTTATGTTTCGAACCTTCGCTCTTCTACAGAAACGGACGCCTTCGAGTTCCCTACGTTCGCTCGACAAGCAGTATTGGTTTGCTCACGTGCTCATATCTAACCGGTTCGGTATAAAACCGATAGGATAACTGAAAGCATTGGGTGGTTGGTTCGATTAATGCCTTCAACACGGTACCGCAGCATGACCGCAGTCCAATGATTGAGATCAAGAAAATAAAACAAAGATAATATATTTAACATCTATGCATGTATATGTGTGTTTGTGTGTGTGTCTGTGTGTGTGTGTGTGTTGACAGTATTTAAAGTAAGGATTACTCCGAAGTAGTAATAGTATTACCTTTAATTCTATAATTATGTTCTGCCTTTTAAGATCAAAGCATGTTTCAGTTGCACCGAATAGTAATCGTTGTAATTGCAACCCTACAATATTACGGTCCAGTTTCTTCATGGTTTTAGCTTGATGTCCCTCGGTATGACCGCTTAATGAAATTCACATTTGCCAATTATAAGTGAATAATTAATCAGGAAACCGGTATTGTTTAGGAAATATGTTCAGAATAATCCAACGGAATATTCCTCTAATCTTTTATCTTCTAAAAACTTTACTGGATTTATACGATAACTGTTGATTAACATATTTTGAACACCTGAGAGCAAACTGATAATTGTTTTGAGGTAATCCCTTACATTTTACTAATATATACATACATATGTACATACATGCATGCATGCATACATATATATATGTATATATATGTGATGTATGTATATATGTATATATATATATATAATATATATATATATATATAATATATATATATATATATATACATATATGTATATACACACATACACACACACACACACACACACACACACACACAGACATATATATATATATTATATATATATATATGTATATGTGTGTGTGTGTGTATGTATCTATATAGTTGAAAAATATCGTTACAGGTATAATATAGCATAAACAAGTATAAAAATGGAGGAGAAAAATATGTTGAATCAAAATTAGATTAATACAAAACTAGATTTAATACATACGCTCGTTCCACATGCATACATACATACATATATATATATATATATATATATATATATAATATATATATATATATATATATATATATATATATATATATATATGGATGTATGTTTGTATACATATACATAGATAATCGAAAATGATTAGTGTTAAGTGAACAGAAATGCTAAACCTTCAGAATTTTAAATAACATGAATAATTGTTACCTAAAAACATTCGTCAATTTAACTGACAGAATTTAAATTACATGGAAATTAGCAAATCCATTATTTATGTAAAACTTATATACAAAAATAACCACTTGCACAAATATGCTCCGACACCTCACTTCATTTGCTCGACATCAATATATTCATCGACCTCCCCACACATAACATCACCACTTCCATCATCAACCTCTCCAACTCCCACTCCTACCATTAATCTTTCCCCTCACCCCACCTAGAGTAAGAGCTCTGTCCCTTAATCCCAGTTTCTCTGTCTCCGGCGCTTCATTAACTACTGTATCGACTTCAGTAAGCAGGTTCAAACTATGGGCCACTTCATCTTTGGACGTACTTACTGTCCCTCTATTGTCCATTTTTGCTCTTTGCCGCTTCTATGCTGTTGATGGTACCTCAGCCCTTACATCCCACCCCGCATTTCCTATCACATCTGGGTTCCTTCTCAGCAAGTTGCACGTACAACACACCATCTTTTGCTTCTTCCCCCAAGTGCAATCTAAACCTAACACTTCCTGTTTCTGCTCTCTCCCACCCATTCTCTCTTTCTGCAACCTGTGCAGCCTACTAGTCCCTAGCTGTTTCTGCCCCATAAAATGTTCCCCTCGGAGTTTCCTTCTCTCTTTCGCATTAACACATTCCAACCCTTTCCTTTGCATCACCACCACACTCACCAGACCCATTCACGGCTCTTTCTGCATAAGGGATTCCTTTCGCTGCAACTCTAATAACTCCATATATACACTAGAATATTTCCTCTGCAACCTACTTAGATCGAGGAAACAGGCTGCCAGTTTGTTGATAGTTTGGCGGAGCAACACAGGACATCCGGTTTGGTAAGAGGTCATTTGTCTTATGACATTACTGTCAGTTGATCATACCACGTAATAGCTCTCGGCCTCCCACATTGTTCCTCCTGTTTCTTTACTACCCACAAGGGGCTAAACACAGAGGGGACAAACAAGGAAAGACAGACGGATTAAGTCGATTATATCGACCCCAGTGCGTAAATGGTACTTAATTTATCGACCCCGAAAGGATGAAAGGTAAAGTTGACCTCGGCGGAATTTGAACTCAGAACGTAACGGCAGACGAAATACCGCTAAGCACTTCGCCAGGCGTGCTAACGTTTCTGCCAGCTCGCCGCCTTAAGAAAGAGAGAAATTAACTGTGTGAACGTCGCAGAGGGAATGCGTTGCCTTTTTCATTGCCTGACGTCACAGCAAGGAAAGATAAGAAGCAAAGAAATTACTCTCTGAAGGTCGACTAGAAAAAGAAATATTTTTCTACAGGTGCCTTGTATTTATATCGGTGTTGAAGTGGAACTAGTTCAGCAACTATGGAATTGGATAAGTTACATGCAGCTTCACTTGAAGTGGGCACAAATTTGATTGGTGCCATCGAGGGGGAAGCGAGAAATCGAACATGCAGCACGAGGTTTCGATACTTGGTTGCGAATTTAGTGTGTATCTACCGTATACAAGTATGAGTGTGTGTGCGTGTGTATGTAATCTCTCCCTCTCTCTCTCACTCTCTATTTCTCTTTCTGTATATATTTATTTCCATCTATCTGTCAATCTCTCTTTCTCTCTCTCTCCAACTCTTTCTCCTCTCTCTCTCTCTCTATCTATCTATCTATCTACCTATCTATCTATTCATCCGTCTATCTATTTATCTATCTATCTATCTATCTATCTCTATCTATCTATCTATCTATCTATCTATCTATCTATCTCTCTCTCTCTATCTCTCTCTCTCTCTCTCTCTCTCTCTCTCTATATATATATATATATATATATTATATATATATATATATAATATATATATATATATATTAGAAACATTGAATTTCTGAATGTCTCAGAGAGACATGAGCGGTAGTGGAGCGATATAGTGGTTATATACTGTCAACTCAACGTGACAGTCCCATAAAGGAATTACACCACCGCCATTTAACCCTAGGAAACATCGACGTTTCCTGTCGGCTTTGAGACATTTTCTGTGTCCTTATATTTGCAAAGGGGAGGCAATCACACCCGCCAGCTGGGACTAGCACCTGAAGACATATGTTTCTGAGTGCATTGCGCGTCATCAGTCCAGTGTGCAAGTCTCGCTCGCTGAAATCTTTATTATAGGCACAATGGCCTGAATGAAGAGAGGACATAACAATACAATACAAGACATGGGGTACATATAACATATAACAAAAATACAGAAAGGCTGTATTGTATTGTTATGTCCCCTCTTCATTCAGGGCATTGCGAGCGAGACTTCCTACCCTAGATGATAACGTCACGCGGAAGTGTTTGTGTCGGTTTTTCAGATTTGCAGTTGTGAGTTGAATTTTGTTGATTATTGTTGTTGAAAATTGTTGCTTTGTGTTGAACGTTATAATCGTTGAATTCTTTGTTGGGTATGTAAGCCCAGACTTATGCGAAAGCAGCAGGCAAAAGCCTGTCTGCTGACGCATTACAGTTAAAAGAAGAAATTATTGAGAAGGAAAACCCGAGGAAATACTATGGCAGCTTCAAAAAGGAAGGAGACTGTCTGAGGATTACAACACCAGAAGTTAAAAAAGCAAAGAGAAAAACGATAACATACTGAACATGGAGTGTGGTCTCAAAAAGAATAAAAGTGGCAGAAGTAGAAGAGATTGAAAAATGTTTACAAGGAATAAAAGGAAGAACTACCATCTACAATAGAGGTAGAAAATGCGCAACAGTAGAAGTTCGCTTCGAAAATGAAGATGAAGCAAAAAAGGAATGCAACGACAGCGTTGAGATCAGATAAATGGGTATTACTTCCTACTTATTGCGGTAGAAGTGCGGCGAGGGTGCGGATAAGCAAAATTCCATCGGGACTTGATACCGAAAGTATAGTAGCTGCAATAATTTACAACTGCAAGGAGGACGTGGATATATTCAAGGTGGAAAGGTCGAATGAAATAAACTGGTGGGGTTATGCGGTGGAAGCCTTAATCCACATAACCATGCCAGATTTGTACAACATCTCCTAGGAGTTGGTGTTCCCCGTAGAGACACGACTGAGAATCGTGGTGGATGAGAGACCTCCAGTATGTTATAAATGTAAGAGCAGAGGGCGCATGAAGGATGTGTGTCCTCAAAAAAACAAGAGAATACGATAACCCTGGTGGAAGGAATAAAAGCTTTGACATGGGGAGTTAGAAAGAGAGAATGTAGAACTACTAGCGGGAGAAGAGATCATGACAACAGATAATATGGAAAGTTGCGACGAGCTAGAGAAGGAGAAAGAAAAGGAGAGAATAGAATAAAAAGAGGATAGAAAGCGAACAGGGGTGAAATAACCACCCAAAGACCAAAAAAAGAAAAAACAAACAAAAAAGTCTGCCGTCGAGACAGAAGATCGAACACACGAATGGAAAAATAAAACAACTGAAGTGAGTGAAGGTCGAACGTGGGAGGAAACGGAAAAATGGATCAGAAAAGTGGAGGAATGTCTGAAAACATGGAAGGAATGAGGAAGACCCAAAGGAAGAAATCTTAGAGTTGTACCGAAAAGATAAAAAATTGAGAAAAAATTAGCGATAATAAAATATCTAACGAGAGTGAAATTGAAACCGAGGATATACGATAACCAAATAAAGGCTGTAATAGTGGAAAAAGAGACGGTAAATAAATTAATAAATTTGTTTTCAAATACAGCTGTGTGCATTGCGCACTACGTTCGATATGACAGTTTACCCGGCGTTATAGAGCAGGATGAATTACTCGTTTATATTAGTGACGAACACCCCAGATAGAATAACTGTAATTGTAAATGAAACTGCGAGCTTTGGGGGGCTCGTAAGCCATTTCATTTAATTCATTGTTAATATTTCATTTCATATCATCTTTTCTGTATTTTTGTTACATGTACCCCATGTCTTGTTTTGTATTGTTATGCCCCCTGTTCATTCAGGCAATTGTGCCTTTAATAAAGATTCCAGCGAGCGAGACTTGCACCCTGGAGTGATGACGAGCAATACACTCAGAAACATATGTCTTCAGGTGCTAGTCCCAGCTGGCGGGGGTGATTGCCCCCCCCCCCCCTTGCAAATATAAGAACACAGAAAATGTGTCAAAGCCGACAGAAAACGTCGATGTTTCCTAGGGCTGAATGGTGGTGGTGCAATTCCCTTACGGGACTGTCACGTTGAGTTGACAGTATACAACCACTATATATATATATATATATATATATATATATATATACATGTATGTATATATAAAGCTAGCTAGCTACCGAGCTGTCTGTCTATCTATCTATCTATCTATCTATCTATCTATCTATCTATCTATCCATCTATCCATCCATTTATCTAGATAGATAGACAGACAGACAGACAGATAGATAGATAGATAGATAGATAGATAGATAGATAGATAGAAAGATAGATAGATAGGTACGCAGAGAGAAAGATACATATCCACATACATATTTTCTTGGTGGCTGTGTTATAAAGAAGATTCAAGCCACAAACAATCCCAGTGCCAATAAATTAACTGTATACACAACTCAGTTCGAAAGCTGTCTATTATATTAGAAAATATCCAAAACGAAAATGATTTCGAACTTTCGCCAGTAACCAATTGTCTAAGAGTAGTTAAAGAAAACTATTTAAACATAAATACCGGAGCCAAAAGCTAAGAAGTATTAACATAAGGTTGTTAAGGTGATACACGGATATAGAATATCTGCTCGGCGGAACATTTCGAATCAGAACGACGGTAAAACTAGCGGAAGAGTTAACAGACGGAAGATAAATCAAATGGAAAACTTATGGAGACGAATTTGTAGATGCATAGAAAAGAAGATATGGATACAGACGTACATACACTCATTCGCACACTCTCACAAATGCATATCTATATACGCACACATGCATCTGAGTATATATATATATGTGAATGAATATATGTAAAACTGTATGCTATGTTTGATGAAGGAGAATTGTTTAAGTAGCATATAAAGCAGTAAGTAAAAGAAAGTGTGGAATGTTGAGATAAATCAAATATTTTATATAATGGTAAATTGTATTGACGCAATTTGCATATCTCAAATCATGAAGGGGGGCAAAATTCGCAGAGTAAATAGTTAATATATAATAATATCATGGAGATGCTATAAAGAGGAATAACCTGGTTTCAATGAAATATACAGATGGAATCATAAATTTACGACGAAAGGAGATTTGACAATTAAATCTGGCAAAAAGTAGAATATTAAGTAGCGATGATTACGTAAGCTTTAATAGATAACTATTATAACTGGAGTATTGATTGGCTGGTCGGTGGTGCCAATTATCCAGGCCGTGTCAAAGTAAAATATTTAATAACGAGAGAAAGAAGCTTCGAAGGGTAAAAGGAAAACAATTTTAAACTTTAGTATTGGATGTATAACAGATTATAGATACAGTAAGCAATCTGTGTAAATGAATATTGGTTTCAAATTTTGGCACAAGGTCAGCAATTTCGAGAGGAGGTGCTTATTTTATCGACCCCCCAAAAGCTTGAACCCGGTGGAATTTGAAATCAGAATGTGAAGACAGACGAAATGCTGCTAAGAATTTCGTCCGGCGTTCCAGCGATTCTACAAGCTTGCCACATTGCGATCCACTATTCGTCGACCTCGAAACGATGATAGGCAAAGTCGACCTTGGCATAATTTGAACTTACAAACGTAAGGACGGATGAGATGCCGTTAAACACTTTGCCCATCGTGCTAACGATCCGAAAATCTCGCCACCCTGGTTTGCGATGTAATAATAATAACAATTATGAACCAGAGATACTGCACCCACATGAATGCGGTCATGATTGAAACATAAAAATTGCTATTGTTTTAAATGCTAGAACGCTACAGACGTCCCTAAACATGTTGGGACATAGCGCAAGACTCGCTATATTCGAACCGTTGTACTCTGATTCATTTAACAAGGCGAGTAATCTCATGGACAGGAATAGAATATTTTGCTTTAAATGAATCTAGAGGAGATAAATTGTCAACACGCATGCCAAAATTATGCCCCCTGTGTTGTATTAACCTGGGTTATATTCGCAAATAAAGATGACAGGGCTGGAGGCCAGCCAAAGAAAATTGTGCCTTACAAGCGGAATAGGATTTTTATAATTTGCTTTAATACACACATTAACATGTGTATATATATAAATATATATACACAAAGAGCAGAACGAAGCACTGCTGCATAGTGCCAAGGTTCACAACATCGCCATAAAATAAGTAATAGGTTTACAAAGAATAAGTCCTGGGGTCGATTTGCTCGACTAAATGCGGTGCTCCAGCTCGACCGCAGTCAAATGACAGAAGCAAGTAAAAGGATATATATATATATATGTGTGTGTGTGTGTGTGTGCGTGTGTGTGTGTGTGTGTGTGGAGGCGCAATGGCCCGGTGTTTAGTGCAGCGGACTCGCGGTTTCGATTCCCAGACCGGGCGTTGTGAGTGTTTATTGAGTGAAAACACCTAAAGCTCCACGAGGCTCCGGCAGGGGGTGGTGGCGAACCCTGCTGTACTCTTTCGCCGCAACTTTCTCTCACTCTTTCTTCTGTTGGCCTGCTCGCATAGCCAGCAGGGTGGCGTCATTTGAAGGCTAAGACAATACGAAGCGCGTCGGTCACGGTGATCACTGTGATATATATATATATATATATATATATATTATATATATATATATATATATATATATATATGCACCTGACAGATATCTCTCAGAGGATACAGAACCTTGTAAATATTGTGTATCTGCAACGGGTGTTGGATGCAATATGCGTTCATAGAGCTTTCAGTTTTAAAAATCTTTTTAAACCGAAAATCCTGTAGTACTCAGAAACCAAGTGATAAGCTATTTCTTACAGTGGTCAAAAATATTGTATATAAATGTAAAGTAGTTACATATGCGTTCACTATGGAAGTAATTGGCTTCAAAATAAAAATATTTTAGAACGTATACGCTCCTTTAAAATTATATTATTTTTGTACTCAACTTCATTAGCAGAATTCGACGGGCAAATCAGAAATGTAACAAATGTGTAAAGTATGCAGTGGAGCATTGTAAAATTGGCAAATCCATGAACGGAAAACGAAGAGCTTTGCAATTATGCTGCCAGAAGGCAATACCAATTTTACTTTCCAGTAGACTATTTCTCGATAAAGGAAATGCGATAATAATCAAATGCAATCACAAGATTATTTACACTTTAAAACTATGGAACACAGAAAGATGTTATGTTTAAAAATTCACACGTTTCTCGTTTATAAAATTTTATCTTTATATCTTTTACTACCTCTTACTTCCGCTAGTTATAACAGTTCAATACATCTAATGTTGAAGTACTATATATATACTTGTATGTTTGTATACGCGTATCTATGTGTGTGTCTGTATGATATATTTTTTCCTTTTTCATTTACTTGTTTCAGTCATTTGACTGTGGCCATGCTGGAGCAACGCCTTTAGTCGAGGAAATCGACCCCAGGACTTATTCTATCAGTCTCTTTTGCCGAACCTCTAAGTTACGGGGACGTAAACACACTAGCATCGGCTGTCAAGCGATGTTGGGGGAGGGGGGGGGGCAAACACAACACACAAACATACACATATATATATACATATATATGACGGGTTTCTTTCAGTTTCCGTCTACTTTGGTCGGCCCGAGGCTATAGCAGAAGACACTTGCCCAAGGTGCCACGCAGTGTGACTGAACCCGGAACCATGTGGTTCATATGCAAGCTACTTACCACACAGCCACTCCTACGCCTATACATATATATATATATGACCCGGAACCATGTGGTTCATATGCAAGCTACTTACCACACAGCCACTCCTACGCCTATACATATATATATATAGATATATATATATATATATATATGTATAGGCGTAGGAGTGGCTATATATATATATATATATGTATAGGAGTAGGAGTGGCTGTGTGGTAAGTAGCTTGCATATGAACCACATGGTTCCGGGTTCAGTCACACTGCGTGGCACCTTGGGCAAGTATATATATATGTATAGGCGTAAGAGTGGCTGTGTGGTAAGTAGCTTGCATATGAACCACATGGTTCCGGGTTCAGTCACACTGCGTGGCACCTTGGGCAAGTGTCTACTGCTATAGCCTCGGGCCGACCAAAGTAGACGGAAACTGAAAGAAACCCGTCATATATATGTATATATATATGTGTATGTTTGTGTGTTGTGTTTGCCCCCCTCCCCCAACATCGCTTGACAACCGGCTGTTTAATACTTATTTATATATGTATATATACATATATATACATATATATATATATATATATATATATATATATATATATATATATATATATATAGATATATATATATATATGCACCTGACAGATATCTAGCACACAGCCACTGCTACGCCTATATATATATACACACACACATATATATATATATACATTGTTGTTTTCAACCAAACAGTGTTGAGAGTGATTTCGAAGTTTCGGCCTGTTTAGCCTGAATCAGACTGAAGTCTAGACAGGCCGGAACATTCAAAACACTGACAACTCTATTCTTTTGTAGAAATTAGAAACGTATACTCTAAAATAAGTATTAAACAGCCCTTAATTTTAACGTAATATATTGTAACCCGACATAAAAACAAGCATTTATCTATATATGTCTGTATATCCATACACACACACACACACACACACGCATACGCATATATAATATATATATATATATATATATACTTTATTCAAAAGTAGCAGAAATTCAACAAAACTTGTTACTCGGAGTTTCACGTTCCCGTTCGTCGGTTCAATTTTAACAAAACTGTCCGACGAGCGGGAACATGAATATCCGAGTGACAGGTTTTGTTGAATTTCTGCTGCTTTTGAATAAAGCATATTACTCTACCCCTGGTATCTGAGTACTCTTTTCTCCACCTTGTTTTCACATTTATGTGTTTACTCTGGTATATATTACTCTTTACTCTTTTACTCTTTTACTTGTTTCAGTCATTTGACTGCGGCCATGCTGGAGCACCGCCTTTAGTCGAGCAAATCGACCCCGGGACATATTCTTTGTAAGCCCAGTACTTATTCTATCGGTCTGTTTTGCCGAACCGCTAAGTGACGGGGACGTAAACATACCAGCATCGGTTGTCAAGCAATGCTAAGGGGACAAACACAGACACACAAACACACACACATATATATATATATATATATATATGACAGGCTTCTTTCAGTTTCCGTCTACCAAATCCACTCACAAGGCATTGGTCGGCCCGGGGCTATAGCAGAAGACACTTGCCCAAGATGCCACGCAGTGGGACTGAACCCGGAACCATGTGGTTGGTTAGCAAGCTACTTACCACACAGCCACTCCTGATATACATAAATATATTAAATTTATTGAAAAAGAAAAACGAAGACAAGTGTATGAACAGCAAGCATGTTTGACGATCGTGAAAATGAAAAAGGAAAAAATGTTTTACGTTTCGACCCTACGCTCTTGAATAGAAAGCAATGCGAACAAACAAAACAAAACAAAACAGAGAGAGAACAAAAAAAAATCCTGCAGATTTAGCGGTCAAGCATAGTGCTTGCATATATACCGTATCCTACCAGCACATAATATGTTCAATATTGTTTGCTTCACAGTGGGGTCTATGTTACCCTCCGTGGCCATTTCTGATGTCCTGCCTCTTGATGCGCCTAGATTCTCATGAATCCTCGCTATGTGGTAAGTAGCTTGCTAACCAGCCACATGGGTCCGGGTTCAGTCCCACTGCGTGGCATCTTGGCCAAGTGTCTTCTGCTATAGCCCCGGGCCGACCAATGCCTTGTGAGTGAATTTGGTAGACGGAAACTGAAAGAAGCCTGGCGTATATATGTGTATATATGTATATGTGTTTGTATGTCTGTGTTTGTCCCCCTAGCATTGCTTGACAACCGATGCTGGTGTGTTTACGTCTCCGTCACTTAGCGGCTCGGCAAAAGAGACCGATAGAATAAGTACTGGGCTTACAAAGAGTAAGTCCCGGGGTCGATTTGCTCGATTAAAGGCGGTGCTCCAGCATGGCCACAGTCAAATGACTGAAACATGTAAAAGAGTAAAAGAGATATGTATATGAATACATGCTTGTGTGCACTTCTGTGATCACATCGCTGGGTAATCTGTTTATAATGATCACACCATTTTAGTGATACATTTAAATACATTTAAATGCTTTCGTCAATAAACGAACACTTCCAACGAAGACTGTAGAAGCAACGTGTCATACTGGATATATGATACATAGGGAGAATTTGCATAAAGCAAGAATGACTTGACATAAATTTCAATAAGTGTGTGTGTGTGTGTGTATGTGTGCGTGCGTACGTGATTGCGTGTGTGTCTGTGTCTGCGCGTGGTTATGAATATTTATATATAAACACGTGGCTGTTTCCGTATTTTGCTAAGTTTAACAGACCTCAATAAATATAAAGACGATCTCACGTTATTTTTTTCTTTATTTCTTCCTCGTTTTCTTTCTCTCTCCCCTCATCCTTTTATGTTTCGCCTCCCTCTTCCTGTTCTCTCCCTTCGTTTCCCTCACTTTTATCCTATAGAACAATCGATAGCGGACTCCCCTTTATTAAGATGATATCCGTTAAACATTAGGTCGCCATGTTAAAATTGATGTATTTCGTTTTCTTCTTCCTGAATTTTATTTCTTTTTCTTTTTAACATCATTTTTATAATTGTTGTAAAATGGCTTTGACCTCTGAAGTCGTGTTAGTCAACAAGAAACGCACAATTTAGTGAGAGATTCACACACGCACACACACACACACATACATGTGTCTGTGTATACGTGTGTGTATATATGTGTATATATATATATGGAGTGGGTTGTTGGTTTTAATTAATTTAACTCATTATTTTAGTAGTTTATACTATTGATTTCTTGCTAATTGGATAATTGGGAATTTAGTCGACACATTGCGTAATTAAATGGATTTCTTGAACAATGTTAAAGCGCTAGCAATGCTATCTATCATAGCTCTGTACCTGCTCATTGAAGCAACAATATTTTAATGAATTATTAAAAAAGCTTCTCATGTTTTACTTTAAATTCTATTATTTCAGATATTTCGCGATTTCCGAATATTATATGTTCGGGTTTACGTCGGAGGCATAAAATTGCTGTAACTGCTTATAAATTGTCCATATAAACGATGATAACCTTCAACTAACATGTGTCATTATGTGTGTCTGTGTGCACGCATATAAATATGTTTATATATATATATATATATATATATATATATATATATATAGGGAGAATTTACGAAACAAACAATAGACGAAGACATGTGATGTACAAAACAAACAGATGCATTAATATAACGCTCAGGAATAGAAAAAGTATTTTACGTTTCGAGCCTACGCTCTTCTACAGAAAGAGACACAGAAAAAAAAAACAAGGAGAGAATCAAGGAGAGAAATATATATATATATACTGTATTAAATCTCTGAGCGAGATATAAACAGCAGTAATACGGAATCGTAACATATAATTACCAGCCAGGTGTGGCGTCCTATACTGGACAGTGCTATAAACGTAAGTAGCACTGACCAGTACAGGACGCCGCACTTGTTAAGAGAAGAAAAGAAAATGGAGGTTAGGAAGTTCATTGTTTATTCACAACAAATTGGTCGTCTTTCCTTCTTACAGCGGTTTCAATTAATACTCTATAATTAAATTACAAATTTGTACATTAAATTTACATTTATGTGTTATGTGTATATTTTCATGACAAAAAAAGAAAAAATGTACAAGTGGATGTTATATGTGGACTTACCAATTCATTTTAGGAGAATTTGCTAAAATAAATTGATAAGCCTACATATAACATCCAAAGGTACATCTTTTTAAATTTGATGAACATATACTAATGTCACATAAATATAAATATAATGTAAAAATTGGGACATTTACATAGAGAAAAGTAGTCTTACAGCTTTTTCTGGGATAATAGGGATATTCCTTGATCAGAGACGATGTGAGAAAGTTAAATAGAGGGGAATAATAGAGTTCAGTATGAGAAGTTATTTTGGAAAAGGAGTTGTAAAACTACCCTTCTCTTTATAAATGTCCTAATAATTCTACACAGTGTTGACTCTGTTATCTCATTTTATTTAACATACACATGACCCGCATTAGACTCATCACTCATATTATTTCTGTCCTTCCGTAGCAGTTTCATGGCCTTACCTGCCGTCTTGTGTCTTCTGGATACCAATACCTCCTATATCATATATATATATATACTTCGATACTTTGATACTTTGATAGGTTTCGGCCAGTATTGGCCCAGGCCATGTCTAACTTAATGGCACCACCTGGCGAAGTCATTCAAAGCAGGAATCGGATATGGCACACTCGATGAAAGAGTTATTGTTTATGGAGATATATCTGTGTGTTGGAGGTATACCCGGGAATTTTTGAAGGAATTTGTAGAAAAACGTCTTGAAAACTATGTGGCATGTTTCTGTTTTAATGTGTTTTGGTGTAATGTTAATAAGAGAGGGGCCAATATATGTCTGTCTGTCAGTCTGTCTGTCTGTCTGTCTGTCTGTATGTATGTATGTATGTATGTATGTATGTATGTATGTATGTATGTATTTATATATATATGTATGTATATTTATGTATATAAATATCCCTGCTTCTTCTTTTACATATGTGTGTGTGTGTGTGTAAATATCTACAAAAATAGAAATATTACAGCGGATTAGCAGTGACATTTAGCAAAACCAGGCTACTCCCGACTGATAACGAAACTAGTCTCTATTTGTTGGCTTTGTTAGGTGGAGGTGTTTATCTCCCCTCTTTGAAAGGTTAAGGACACAGAACGCTTGTGTCGCGTAGTCAAATCAAAACGCAGTTCCTTGGGGCTGAATAACAGTAACATTCTTCCATTTCCCGAGACTGCCACATTATCCTGGCAACAAACCATCACTATATATATATATATATATATATATAATATATATATATATATATATATATATATATATATATATATATATATATATAATATATATATATATATACATATACATATATAGTTGCAATTGTTGGAAAAACAAAGAACAAACATAGGTGTATGAAGAACAGGCAAGTGTATTAGTTTGATACTCGGGATTATGAAGAAGTCTTTTATGTTTCGAGCCTACTTTTACAAAGTCGAGATATATCACGCCTACATGTGAGTTGCTAGCAACTGCTTTAACATCCTGCCGTAATGCTGCAAGCGTTGTGTCAAGCAGGTTTTACTTAGTCTAAACCCTGCTGGATGTCAGTCAGTAAGGTATTCTCCTCAAAGAATGCAACTAGCTTCCTTCGGACTATTCGTTCCATGACTTTGCCAATGTGTGAGGTCAGAGAGATGGGCCTATAGTCTTTAGCATCTGCATATTTTTTCCTTCTTCATTTTTGTCCGGGAACTTAACATTTGTAAGGAAACTCTGAAAAAGAAGCTGCAATAGCTTTGTAAGAACTCGTTTGCATGTCTTGAGGAAGATTGATGGGAATCTATCAGGACCAGCAGCTGAGTTTGCCTCTATATCATTTATTGCCATTCTCTTCTTTGATGTTCATGGAATCAATTGTTATTCCATTTCTACATCTGTTGTGGCAAAGAATTCTACAGGTTTGCTAACTTGCATGTGCCGTAAAACTGGGTTGAAGACGCATTTGAATTGTTCGTTCAGTGTTTCACTTATCCTCATTTGGTTTTCCATGAGAGAACCATCTTTTTGGAGAAGTGACCCTACCTTTCAACGCGCAGAGAGCCAATTTCTTTGGCATACTTCAGCTTTAAAGTTTGATTATATATTTTCTATAACACGGGATTCTTTGTCATACTTTCGTTTTCATGGGAGTGTTTCAACTGTTTCTCAGTCACCAGTACTGCTGTTTCCTATCGGGATTTTTCCCTGCAATTGAGTTCTCTGTTGAGGTGGTTTGCATTCTTTGTACGCTATATCATAAGAACTTTTTTCCTTCTAGAAATCTTGTTTTTTTTTTTCTCTCTCTCTAGGAAATCACAATAGCATGTGCCTTGCATAGTGGACATGAATTCGTTAAATCATTTGTCCGTGTGAAGTGTAAAAGGACATTGAGGCCAATCATGTTTAATGATCTCTTTCTGTATTGATTTCCAGTTTGTTTTGTAGTAGTTCAGATGAGATGAATCTAGTTCAGATCGGATAAATCGTAGGCTGCATGCCTGCAAATTTCTATGGTTCATACATAGTCAGCTTTGTTATGTTGTGATCCGAGAGTAGCGTCTGTGTCACTGCTACATTATAAATGTATATTGCTTCGTCCTGCATGATTGGAGTATTCCTTGCTCGATGTATAAAGCTTGTTGGTGAGGTTGAACAGGTATTTCACCTGTCTTTGCTCACATCGCGAAATTCTTGAGAGGAAAAGACCTCAGGCCATTCCACGTCGGGCGGTTTGAAGTCCCCCATGAGGAGTACACTTATGTGCTGTTCTAGTTTGGTTTGGTTAAAATTTCTATTCTTGCAAGGCAGT
Organism: Octopus sinensis; assembly: GCF_006345805.1. Taxonomy (NCBI): domain Eukaryota; kingdom Metazoa; phylum Mollusca; class Cephalopoda; order Octopoda; family Octopodidae; genus Octopus; species Octopus sinensis. The sequence goes on along the minus strand of NC_042999.1, from coordinate 52,929,818 downwards.
CTTCGAATCTGGTTCGAGATAAGTATTACACACACTCACACACACACACATATATATATATAGCCATGTCAAGCTGTCTTATATGTGCAATTAATGTATCACATACCGAGTTTGAGAGTGATAAAAACATCGGAGGCGTCAGGTCTTCACGGATATCCATTGCAACTCCACCATGGCTTCTGTCTTTTCTATCGTTTCACAATACCACATGCTTTGGTATGTGTATTTCTGCATGTACATCATCGTCTTTTAAGTGCGTTTCGGTGAGTGCTATACAATAGGCTTGATTGCATACCACGCGTTCTCTCATGAAGGTAACTTTAGTTCTGTTACTACGTTGTAACAGTCCTCTGATGATAAAGCATACTGGAGCAAGAAAAATATATGTATTTATATATAGAGAGAGACATTTCTCTCTATCTATCTCTCTTTATATATACGTGTGTGTGTGTATGTATGTATGTGTGTATGTATATGTATATATGTATATGTATGTCTATGTATATACATGGGCGTACCTGTGTGTGTGTGTGTGTGTATGTGTGTGTATTAAAAAATAATTTACAGGTGACCATGTTGACTAATTTTTCAAGTAGGACCAGACGCTTTGTCTCTTTCGTATATTTCCATTATCAAAATCTTATTGATTCTGCTAACGAGAAAAATTGATACTTTCTATTCAAGACATTAACTTCCTGCAATTAAAAAGAAAACATGTTTCATTTTGTTTCCATGATTTCAGTTGTACTTATAATTCTTTATTCTGTTATGAAAGACTTTTGGAGTTTAAAAGCCATTGTAAAGTGGGTTGTTGTCTTGGAGGAGGCGGACTCCTTTGGTCAGCATGCCACGCTTTGATGGCGTCCCGAAATTCCTGCAGCAAAGATATATAATATGCCCCGTTAATTGTGATGCCCTTTGCCAGAAAATCCATCATCAATACTCCACGCTGGTCCCAAAAGACTGTGAGCATCACCTTGCCTGGTGAGGGCTAGACATAAGACGTCTTTGGATATGGTGTGTTATCATGTTTCCATTGCTTTTACTGGACTTTAGTCTCAGGATCATAGTGATGGACTGCCGAAAGAAGCCCTCCCCGTTTTCCTGGCACATTGCCAGTAGTGCCGTTGCTGGGAGCAATTGACTTGTTCCTGCTTCTGAAAATGTGTGAGCATCGGGGGAATCCGAACGTGCAGATAACTTCCGTATATGAAAATGGTCGTGAGTGATTTTTTCCACGGTCCCTACACTTATCTTCACATATTGGGCTAGTTGCCGAATAGTTATGTGGCGATCCTCCAAAATGGTGGCTTCCACTTTATGGAAGGGTGTTGTCTTGTTGATTGCAGAAAATTCTTAGAGCAGATGCAATATAGCAATTTGAAATGAAACAGTGTTTGT
>NC_042999.1:52910917-52925917 GCF_006345805.1 Octopus sinensis | reverse complement strand
GAGGAGAGTGGTGTATTTCAAATTGATGTAATGTTTTCACTGATCAATTAAATGGAGCCGCCTGAAACGGCCGTAATGCATTAATACCTGGACATCCTCGTTACTTAATTGTTCTTCTAGCTACGCGGGCTATATCAACCGGCTAGGTACCTACATTTAAGCATCTAATTCATCTGAATCATACTCATTTTATATATATGTATATATATATATATATATACATATATATAAATATATATATAGATATATATATTATATATATATATATATATTATATATATATATATATATATAGATATATATTATTATATAAAAGGGCTTAGTAAAATAAATTACTTTGCGCATACTGAACTCATTAGAAATAGCAGCTAAAAAAACTTTTTTAAAACTATTTCTAATACTTAAAGAAAACCTCTCTCATATAGTGTTTGCTCAATTCAACTCACGAAAGTATGGGGGTAGAGACATTAAAAAATCAAATGCAAAGTTATTTGAGAACGTACGTTTCAAGATTAGTCAAACTCGACACTTCTATCATCAGCTCAGAACTCCTGTTTGGATTTGAAAACACTGAAAGTGGGAGCATACCCTTTCGGCTTCTTATCGCTTCTGAAGATCCGCTCGAAACTAACAGTGCCAGCAAACTCCAATATGCAAGCGAAGAATTTCTGCTCTCCCCTTTCCACCAGCGTGGCTTAAAATCAGTAAACACTATGCTTTTTTCGGTAAAATCCGGGGCATTAAATAGAGAGAGATGAATTATAATTTCAACAATTGAGGGTAAAATTAATTAATTAATCAATTTCACCAAGTATTCAGTATGCAAAGGGACCATTTAAGGCGAATTCAAATTATTACATTATATAAAAGGGCTTAGTAAAATAAATTACTTTGCCGCATACTGAACTCATTAGAAATAGCAGCTAAAAAAACTTTTTTAAAACTATTTCTAATACTTAAAGAAAACCTCTCTCATATAGTGTTTGCTCAATTCAACTCACGAAAGTATGGGGGTAGAGACATTAAAAAATCAAATGCAAAGGTTATTTGAGAACGTACGTTTCAAGATTAGTCAAACTCGACACTTCTATCATCAGCTCAGAACTCCCTGGTTTGGATTTGAAAACACTGAAAGTGGGAGCATACCCTTTCGGCTTCTTATCGCTTCTGAAGATCCGCTCGAAACTAACAGTGCCAGCAAACTCCAATATGCAAGCGAAGAATTTCTGCTCTCCCCTTTCCACCAGCGTGGCTTAAAATCAGTAAACACTATGCTTTTTTCGGTAAAATCCGGGGCATTAAATAGAGAGAGATGAATTATAATTTCAACAATTGAGGGTAAAATTAATTAATTAATCAATTTCACCAAGTATTCAGTTGGTGAAATTGATTAATTAATTAATTTTACCCTCAATTTGTGAAATTATAATTCATCTTCTCTATTTAATGCCCCGGATTTTACCGAAAAATGCATAGTGGTTTACTGATTTTAACCCACGCTGGTGGAAAGGGGAGAGCAGAGAAATTCTTCGCTTGCATATTGGAGTTTGCTGGCACTGTTAGTTTCGAGCGGATCTTCAGAAGCGATAAGAAGCCGAAAGGGTATGCTCCCACTTTCAGTGTTTTCAAATCCAAACCAGGGAGTTCTGAGCTGATGATAGAAGTGTCGAGTTGACTAATCTTGAAACGTACGTTCTCAAATAACCTTTGCATTTGATTTTTTAATGTCTCTACCCCCATACTTTCGTGAGTTGAATTGAGCAAACACTATATGAGAGAGGTTTTCTTTAAGTATTAGAAATAGTTTTAAAGAAGTTTTTTTAGCTGCTATTTCTAATGAGTTCAGTATGCGGCAAAGTAATTTATTTTACTAAGCCCTTTTATATAATGTAATCATTTGAATTCGCCTTAAATGGTCCCTTTGCATACTGAATACTTGGTGAAATTGATTAATTAATAATTTTACCCTCAATTGTTGAAATTATAATTCATCTCTCTCTATTTAATGCCCCGGTTTTACCGAAAAAAGCATAGTGTTTACTGATTTTAAGCCACGCTGGTGAAAGGGGAGAGCAGAAATTCTTCGCTTGCATATTGGAGTTTGCTGGCACTGTTAGTTTCGAGCGGATCTTCAGAAGCGATAAGAAGCCGAAAGGGTATGCTCCCACTTTCAGTTTTTCAAATCCAAACCAGGGAGTTCTGAGCTGGTGATAGAAGTGTCGAGTTTGACTAATCTTGCAACGTACGTTCTCAAATAACCTTTGCATTTGATTTTTTAATGTCTCTACCCCCATACTTTCGTGAGTTGAATTGAGCAAACACTATATGAGAGAGGTTTTCTTTAAGTATTAGAAATAGTTTTAAAAAAGTTTTTTTAGCTGCTATTTCTAATGAGTTCAGTATGCGGCAAAGTAATTTATTTTACTAAGCCCTTTTAATAATGTAATAATTTGAATTCGCCTTAAATGGTCCCTTTGCATACTGAATACTTGGTGAAATTGTTAATTAATTAATTTTACCCTCAATTGTTGAAATTATAATTCATCTCTCTCTATTTAATGCCCCGGATTTTACCGAAAAAAGCATAGTGTTTACTGATTTTAAGCCACGCTGGTGGAAAGGGGAGAGCAGAAATTCTTCGCTTGCATATTGGAGTTTGCTGGCACTGTTAGTTTCGAGCGGATCTTCAGAAGCGATAAGAAGCCGAAGGGTATGCTCCCACTTTCAGTGTTTTCAAATCCAAACCAGGGAGTTCTGAGCTGATGATAGAAGTGTCGAGTTTGACTAATCTTGAAACGTACGTTCTCAAAACCTTTGCATTTGATTTTTTAATGTCTCTACCCTCATACTTTCGTGAGTTGAATTGAGCAAACACTATATGAGAGAGGTTTTCTTTAAGTATTAGAAATAGTTTTAAAGAAGTTTTTTTAGCTGCTATTTCTAATGAGTTCAGTATGCGGCAAAGTAATTTATTTTACTAAGCCCTTTTATATAATGTAATAATTTGAATTCGCCTTAAATGGTCCCTTTGCATACTGAATACTTGGTGAAATTGATTAATTAATTAATTTTACCCTCAATTGTTGAAATTATATATATATATATATATATATGTGTGTGTGTGTGTGGTGCGTGCGTGTATGATGTATGTATATATATTATATATATATATAATATATATATATATATATATATATATATATATATATATATATATATATATCTATATATATAGCTAACTATCATCCATCAGGGTTAGAGGGCCATAGCATTATGTCTTAAACATAGAGCTCCGAAAACACCCATTGAAAGCATATTATATGTTACCAGCTTTACTACCCCCCGAAAATAATGAGTGACTATTACATACATACATACATACATACATACATACATACATACATACATACATACGCACATACATACATACGCACATACATACATGCATATATATATATACATATATAGGCGAGGAAAAATGATAAAAAGGCAGAATGCTAAATTGAAGGTAAATTTTAATAAAAGTGGTAAATTTTAATTATTCTGTAATTATCTCACGCATCTCCATGCTATTAAACATGCACGCATGTATATACACACAGGCGCGCGCGCTAGTATTAGGCATTAATTGTTGTTAGTGAATTAACTTTTGAAATTAAAATTTGATAAGCCATGCTGTGTTCGAACGTTTCTGAATAATTTACATATTTTGAGCTATTAAAGAAAATAATGCGTAGATCAAACAAACTAAATCTAAAGGGAATTTATGGAAAGTTACAAATACGCATAATGCACGCCTTTGAGACAGAAACAAACACTCAAACATGGCGGACAGCTAGAATGTTATGATGAAATGAAACGTAAAGTGTAATATCTGTCATGTTTTATGCCAGCGATATCCTTTCTTAGAAAACATTTGTAACTTTCAGGGCATCAAACGAGTATAGTAGTGGAGTAGAATATATGTATGCTCCTTCAAAGCATATACACATGTATACACGCACCTACGTATACAGTAATCCCTCGATTATCACGGGTGTTACGTTCCAAACCCTCTCACAGAAATGATTAAAATCTAAAACAATATAAATACCTATTGGCCGCAGAAACCCGTGATATAATGAGAAGTCCGGAATGTAAATTTACTTATATTAGCCAGAGAAATCCGCGATATTCTGAATGCACGATAGTTGAAACGCGATATACTGAGTGTGCGATAGGTGAAACACGATGTGGCGAGGGATTACTATATACAAATATATAGATTTCATATACGTATACATATATAAATATATAAATATACATCAATATATGCGATATGTATTCAAAAAGAGTCCGACTGTATTTTTGCCTCCCAAACTTTTTCTTCGACAAAATCATGTGGGCAGAAGGTGGCATCACTCTTCCTGTGCATATGTGAAAGCGCATCGAACGTATCAAACAGAGACCAGAAACCCATGCCGTCTGGGTCATGGTTTGCACAGTCCAGTGTATCCTGAGTGGTTTCCATACGGAGTTGCTCCTGTCACTCAGCCAACACCCTAGAGACGGTTTTCGCCAGCACTCCGCATGCACAAATCCTCCGTTAAAATGGAATGCAGAGAGTCCTGTGCTTATTTCCACTAAGTGAGCAATCTTCTGGATTGTTACATCACGGTCTTCTATGATTATTCAACAAACCCCTCGAATCGGCTCCTCGTCTCAAATTGTGGATGACCTGCCTGAGCGTGTCTCACTCTTCATGGACGTGATGTCATGTTTGAGGGGAATGTATGACTCCTTGATCTTCATTTTGCTCATGATATCATCACCAAAGGTCGAATATGAGTATGCAGATTTTTCTTGGACTTTTATTTTAAGTTCTTCTGAAGATAATGCAAGGAGATTGCTAAAAAACCGACAATATTTTTTAGTTAAGAAGGTACCCGATATTTATATATATGTGGTTGAGTTGAGATGTTAGTTGAACTGTGTGTATCTGTTCACCTGAAGAATCTCAGACGGGCAATCTTTGGAATTTCTTACAACTCTCAATTGTGCTCCTAATAGATTGAATCTGGAGAATTTTGACACTTTCCTTTGTATTTTCTTCAAAATACCTAATCAGGGTTTTAGTGTATATTTGTTGGTACAGAGCCTGATGCACCTATGATCATTGGTATAAATGGGAATTAATAGTCAGGAAAAAAGAGCAAATCTACCGGAAGCCCCAAAAGAAAGTTTAAGGTCCACAAAGATGAGAACTTAACTGCAGCTCTTAGTGGTCCAAATCGGATATGCAATCTTTGTGGGTGTCTTTTCAATACATTGTCTGGTTTAAAAAACAACATCAGACGCCATGAAGGGTGTAAGGTCAAGAGGTGGTCAAACTCTGCGTAAGGAGTAGAAAACCATCATGTATGTATGTGTACAGATTTGTAAGTTATGTTTTATGTATGTATTCTCATGTATATGGTTTCATATTTAAACATACTCATGTATACATAAATGGTATACTTCTGGAAAAATTTAGAAATTTTTTACATTACCAATGATGGATTGGATCTGTGTTCTTCGAATCAGCTTTCTCCTTTCTTGTTCTGAGAAGCCGAATTTTTCTAGATTGATATTTAGTCAGTGTGTTACATATCCTAGTGCCCCAATAATTACAGGTTTAAACCCGAGCTTCTAATCTGGATAGAGATGCTGTAAATTCCTCAATAGTTCCGTTTAGGTATTTTCTATTTCTTTGATCTTTTGCTTTATTTTAACATCCGCTGAGCAGCTGATTTCCATCACTGTACAATTTCTCTTCTCTATCCCAAATTACTATGTCAGGTCTATTATATATGTATGTATGCATGAATGTATGTATTTATGTGTGTATGTGTATATCTGAGTATATGTCTATTGTCAACTCGTAGACAAGCATTATCATCAGTGATAGACTATTTCATCTTAGATTTTTAAACGCTGGCTATCGTCAATCTTCATGCCGAAACTGGCGGTGATTGGGTGATGACGACAAAAAGCACTCTCACATACGCACAGGCACACCCAGACACATTGGTGTTTGTGTGTCATTGTTTATTTGTTTGTGCGTGAGCGCACGTGTGTGTGTATGCGTCTGCAATTAAAAATTTACAAGTTGTGTCATTAGATTCTAATAGAATATATACACTAACTTTTATGTATTGAGTATTCCAGCCCGCATATATGAGTGTGGATATGTGTGAGTATGTACCAGTGCTTGTCTATGTGAGTGTGCTAGTATATGTGAGTGAGTGTGGAGGCGCAATAGCCAAGTAGTTAGGGCAGCGGACTCGTTGACGTAGGATCACGGTTTCGATCCCAGACCCGGCGTTGTTAAAATACCTGAAGCACCACGAGGCTCCGGCACGGAGTGGTGGCGAACCCTGCTGCACTTTTACATCACAACTTTCTCTCATTCTTTCTTCCTGTTTCTGTTATATCTGTATTTCAAATGTCTAGCCTTGTCACACACTGTGTCACGCTGAATCTCCCTGAGGACTACGTTAATGGTACACGTGTCTGTGTAGTGCTCAGCCACTTGCACGTTAATTTCCCGAGCAGGCTTTTCCGTTGATCCGATCAACCGGAACATTCGTCCTTGTAACTGACGGAGTGCCACGATGAGAGTGAGTGTGTCACGTTTGTATGTATCTTGTGCTGTGCCTCATTATCTTCAGTATCTTCTGGAAGTTACGATGTTTGTTGTTGAAGCTTACTTTTAATACGACACGTCACTGCTATTGGAATGAACTACTTTCAAAGAGATGATTTATAGACATTTCATGGCAAAATATTTGCATTTGAACGAAACAGAAATATTTCCTTAAAACGGCTTAACTGGTTGGACTTCACTGAATAAGATAAATTTGTTGTAATGAAACAGCCATGACAGACCTTAAAAGACTGAAATTCCATTGAGACGTGTCTGAAACTCATTAATTTACTTGATCTGCACAGGAAATGCTAGTGCATTTCAATTTTTTTCTTTTTTTGTCTCTTAAATTTACATATCTACTTTGCGAAAGCAAAAGAAAACCGAAGCTCAATTAATAGCAGAGAGAACTCAATTCCAAACGAAAATTAGTTTATTGAAGACGAATTATGTAATGTTGTTTCATAATTGAGATTGACTTGAAGTCCGTTCGCTACGAGACATAATACAGTAGAACGAACATGTATCTTAATGCAATAAACAGCCATACTATATTTATCACTGTTTTGGTACATTTTTAGTACAATATTACTAATAATGTAATAAGTAGAATGGAAGATGTAGTATTCTCACCCACACATATTAACCTGTTCCTACACAACCCGCCCACATACGCTTAACATATATTCAGCTTCAGATGACATCACACTTACGCCTTCCCACTCAACTTACTAAACAGCAGCTGTTACTGAAACTGTATTAGCAACGGCCAAGACAAAGAATGGTCAGAGGAGTATATTTAAGTAAGAGAAACCAATACAATAACAACAAGAAAATTATGGCTACCATTTTTTCTTCCCCTTCTTCCCCAACAAAATGCTACCAGCTGCAAATCAGTTTTCACCGCCTGTTATCCAATTTGTCTTGCTTTTACAACTAAAGTCTGGTAGGTGTTTACTTATATAACGATCCCAACAAGTCTGTCATCGTGAGAAGAAGGATGTGAGGTCACTGACGAGTGATCAAAGGTTCAACAAACATGTCAGAACATTTTCCTTTTTGTAACTTTGTGAGTGAAAGCAATAACTTGCTTTTTCATCCGTCTACATTTCAGAGGCAGTTTCACACACAAAAAGAATTTATTTCAGGACTCTCATGTTTTCCAAGTTATTATGACATGAACCATATATGCATATAAGTGTATGTGTTCGTGGGTGTGTGTTAGAAATGTCTTCGAAAAAGTTCTTGAAATAGTCACAATATTTAAAGAAAGGATTTTATAAACGAAAAATGCCATCCCTCCATCCATGATTCCATCCAATTTTTCACCCTCTATTCTGGGTGGGTCGTTGGGGGTAGAGTCCCTACGTACCTACGGTCATATCAGAAACAAACGCCATTAGATTTTCCTGCAGCATTCCCAAGCACGACCAACTGAGAAGATGGCGACTATCCAGACATTTTCTTCTTGGCATACCCCTAGCTCTCCTGCCGATTAACTCTGCTTCATGAATCTACCTTCTGATTCTATCCTACGTCATTCTAATCACATGCTCGTTGTACTGGAGCTACGACTTCTCAACGCGGAGAAGTGTATCGGCACGGCCAAGAGAGTCTGATTTCCGTGCGAGGCACTCTGTGGAATATCATTACTCTACAGACCCCCGAAAGAACCCATTTCGGACGATTCTTTTCGTGATCGTACTATTTTCCTTATTACACAACCTTCATGACCATAGGTGCGGATAGGTACAAAAGCGAATTGAAAATGGCAAGTTTATATTTCGTTGACGAAATTTTCCTCTTCCGAGGATTGAATTCTGAAGCCGGTCTATTACTGCCTTACCACCTAGAATCTAATCCAGCCTCCGGATTCCCAACGTACATGAATACGGCCCCGCATATATACACATTTCCCAATGGTGCTCCATTAAGATGCAGAAAACATTGGACACATATTCTTTGACAGTGAACCCATTCAGTTCATACTGAAGGTCACTTACTGACGAACCAAAGTAGCTCATATTAGACAAACGATCCTACACCTACCGATTACAATACGTTTCTACCGAGGTCGCACATGTCAATCCACTGCCTAGAAATTATGGAAAAGGTAGGTGACTATAAACCCCCATACCTAACTGCAACACCCCCGCTGGGCATACTTTATTTACGCACACGGACACACACACACGCACGCACATACACGCGCACACACACATACATACATACATACATACATACATATATATATATATATAATACATACATACATACATACATACATATATATATATATATATATATATAATATATATATATATATATATATATATTATATATATAGTACGTTTATATATTTGCCTAAACTGGCAAAATGACCATTCCGAAATATAACAATATATACATATATATACATATATATATATATATATATATATATATATATATATATATATATATATAATATATATATATATATATATATATTATATATATATATATATATATATATATATATATATATATATATATATATATATATATACAAACATGTGTGAGTGTGTGTGTGTGTATTATACAGTGAATTTCGAGAAACGTGAAATAAATCGTTTGCCACAGTCGAATTTGAAATAGATAAAATTATAAATAATGGGGTGTAAATATTGACTTCAAGAAAATTGTAGATGGAAAAAGTCAAACAGTGCTCCTGGGACTTGAACTGGCAGTTTCTTTAAAAAGGACAACCGTCCTACTATTGTAACAAAACAATCCTTATAATTTTCCTGTCCATTTAAGAAGATTCGTTGTTCAAAGCGAGAATTGCATGATGCTTACGTCAGAGATTTTGACAGAATGTGGAATAAATATTTTTTAACAGTGGAACTCGAAGATAAAGCTATAATTTATCTTTTCTTGTATAGGTCCATGACCTGAAATCTTGGAGTAGGGATAAGTCAATTATGTCCACTCCAGTACCTGACTGGCACTCTTTGAACCCGAAAGGATGAAAAGTAAGGTAACCTCGACGACATTTTAACTCAGAACATAAACACGAATCAAATGCCAGTGAGCGTTTTATCCGGCTTGCTGGTAATTCTGCGCGCTTGTCGCCTTAAATATAAAAATAAATGCGTGTAAAAGTTTGACGTGTTTAACGGTTTGCTTTGAATCCAATATTTATATGTTGTTATTATATATAGCTTTCACTACAAGTAAAAAATATTTATTTCTGGGCTCACATATTTTCTAATTTCTTATGTGTGTTCGCTTAGAAACATCTTCGAAATAATTCTTGGATATTTAAAGATAGAATTTCATAAACCAAAAATTAATAACTTTAAAAAGCAGAAAGACATAAATATTTTGGAAGAGAACTTTCGCGTCTAATTTAGCACATTTTGCCTTTTTCAGCATATCAAACACAACGTTTTATAAGGTTATCTATACACAGTTGGTAGCTTTTACTAGCGTTTTACACTGGTTTAATTTTGAAATTAGAATTTTTCTTAAGTATTCTTATTTTACATTTCCTTATTAATCAGTTCCTGTCTTCTTTTATTTACGGGAATACTTTGAATTAAGTATTTATGCAAATAACTTCATGTTCACCACACATAATATTTCTAAGAGATGAATCTTTGATTTCTTGCTTATGTAATCTAACCCGATGTATTCATTTTGCTCCTGTTTCACTTATATAATCACATTGTCGTGTGAGTATGCGATACATTAAATAGGATTTTTTTTCGTTTTGTAATTCATGTAATTCACATACTCATTAAACACCAGTTCTCCCTCTTTCTTCATTCCCTATTTTAGTTTTGCTCAGCTTAATTACTTCACACATTCCCCAATGAGTGGTGTCCCATTTTGTTGCCTTCAACCTATATTATTCTTTTGTTGAGAATTTTGAAGAGAATTTCATGATTTTTGTGGTTGTCATCGGCTGCTGATAATTTATGGTTCTTCGTGTTTCTAAAATTTGATGATGGTATAGAATTGGAAAGTATCTTTTGTCTGAAGCAAAGACGTTATGGTTTCTAGGATTATGGTTGACTACATAGGGAGTATTTGTGTTTTGGATTCATTGTTCAGTGTCATTATAAATGTTTCTCGGCAAGACAAAGATTAGGATAATTCTGGCGTGGATAATTTACATTTTATATATAAATTATATTTTATATACTTTACATAACATTTTACATAAGCAATTGTAGGGATCTAATTCGTAGCGTCTCTTACGAGCCTAATCAGCGAACGGGGAATATCAATTTTGCTGGTGGTAGCGCTTGGAATGGATACAGTGTGTGAATATTTATTTACGCGTGGTCGGCAAGTCAGGATCAGTAAAGTTTTTAAGAATGTTGGCACTCTCAGTGATGCAGATTTTACAGCGCCTACTCCCGTTAGTATAGGGGCCTAGTTCAGTTCTATATTTAAGAGACGGATATTTATCCTCATCTTGTTTGTTGTTAACACAACTTTTCGGCTGATATACCCTCCAGCCTTCTTCAGGTGTCTTGGGGGAAATTTCGAACCTGGGTCCTCATTCCTCAGGTATTTTTCGAAGTTATTATTATTATTATTATTATTATTATTATTATTATTATTATTATTATTATTATTAATATTATTATTATCATTATTATTTTCAGGTCACTACTTGGAATCCAACTCGGAATCTTGGGATTAGAAAACCGCGCTCTTAACCACTACGCCATATACCCGTGGGCATATGACATAATGTAATATAAATAGGGAGCCTAGTTGTTCTAAATAACGTAAATAGGGGCCTAGTTGTTTTAAGATCTTTCACCTAATATCCTATGGGGTCTCTTGATCTTTGAGGTGCTGCATATAGCTGGCAGGGACGTGACGAAACAGCTTTCTGGGACCATGATGGTTGGCTGGTGGTTGCAAAAGCTTAAAAGCTGTGCTGCCGATCCTATGTATTTCACGGCTTGGGTGCTGGCTAAGTTCGCATTCCTAGTGTATCTCTAGTTGTCTCCAGGCTTGGGGATGTTGCTAGTATCATCGATGTAGTTGGAACTGCTATCATTATGGCGCATCGGTCCGTCACGCGTTAAGTAACTGATTGTTATATTTTAAAACAAATCAGACACACCATACAGACACTCATACATACAAGTGCGCGAGCACACAATTATAGACAAATACAAACACACACAAACACACATAAATACACACACTCACACACACACACACACACACACACACACACACACACACATATGCATTTATATAAATATACATACCTTCAGTCACACACATGCTAATACACGCACACAACCACACACTTAGACACACATACACATATACGTATACATAGCACAATGCAATGAAATGTTCCTTTGATGAACCGTTATGTATCCGGCTAGAAGTGGAACACCCAAGGCAGATTTCCAAACAAATTACGTAAGAACAAATGATATGAACTTGTGTTCATCGTAATTTGTCATGCCTATATATGTTCTGGGTAACATTAACAGTATAACATTAAGTAATCGTAACCCATGCGTCAGTAATAGAGACGTTAGCACTGATGCCTTTGGTATTAGTGACGTTAATTCACACGCATACATATTTATACTCCCACACAATAAAGTACAGGTATTTATATGTATGTGTTTTGGGGGTGCATATGTTTGTTCATAAGCTGCAATTGTTCAAAATTTCGTAATATATCCTTATATGTATATAAACATCGTCTATAAATACATTCGTTGATCTTTTATAATGAATCAGCAAAATGAAACCCACGCAAGCATCTTCGTTTAACTCCCCCGCTATTTCTTTTCATTCAAACGCACAAAGATCACAAGATATCTCAATACAACGAGAAGATATATTCAAACCAGCAATGTTCTTTACTATTAGACATTTGTTAACAAGATCGTAACGCTATCAGATCTTTTCAAATGTGTCTAATTACAAAAGTCTGCTTCTTTATTTCTTTCAGTAATGTTCCTGTTATATCTTCGTCGCCCGGTATACACGCACGAAAGGCGGCGAGCTGGCAGAAACGTTAGCACGCCAGGTGAAATGCTTAGCGGTATTTCGTCCGACGTTACGTTGTGAGTTCAAATTCCGCCGCGGTCGACTTTGCTTTTCATCATTTCGGGGTCAATAAATTAAGTACCAGTTACGCACTGGGGTCGATGTAATCGACTTAATACCTATGTCTGTCCTTGTTTGTCCCCTCTAAGTTTAGCCCCTTGTGGGTAATAAAGAAATAGGTATACACGCACGCGCGCACATACACACGCATACGCACATAGACACACATGCACACACACACACTCACAAGCACACCTGTATGTGCATACATACATATGTAAATATATAACATATCTAACTGGAAGTGCGTGCCTTTGTGGCTAGCGGTTTTGGATTGCTGATCGTAAGATTATAGTTTCGATTCCTGGACCAAGCTATACATTGTGATCTAGAACAACGCATCCCATTTCACGTTGCTCCAGTCTGCTCAGCTGGTACACATGAGTATACCTGCAATGGACCGGCGTCCCATCTGGGTGAGTAATATATACGCCAGGGAAGGCGGCGAGCTGGCAGAATCGTTAGCACGCCGGGCGAAATGCGCAGCCGTATTTCGTATTTTGTCTGAGTTCAAATTCCGCCGAGGTCGACTTTGCCTTTCATCCTTTCGGGGTCGATTAAATAAGTACCAGTTACGCACTAAGGTCGATATAATCGACTTAATCCGTTTGTCTGTCCTTGTTTGACCTCTCTGTGTTTAGCCCCTTGTGGGTAGTAAAGAAATAGGTATTTCGTCTGTCTTTACGTTCTGAGTTCAAATTCCGCCGAGGTCGACTTTGCCTTTCATCCTTTCGCGGTCGACAAATTAAGTACCAGTTGCCTGATGGAATCAATCAAATCGAATGGCTCCATCCAAAAAAAAAAAAAACCTTGCGGGCCTTGTACCTAGATTTGAAAAGAATATATAGGTCATGGAAACTAAGAAACTGGCCCTGATGTGCCGATATGACTAGTAAAGGATCTTTATCCTGAATCACATCCATACAGGTATGAAGTAAAAAGACAGGTAAAGCGAAAAGTTTTTTTGTTTTTTCATCATACTTTACATCTGATTACAGGTGAAATTTGAAAGTGTTGATATAAATCATACGTGCCTTCTCACTAATGTACCGTTTGTCATAACCTTCACATATATTCTCTAATTATAAAACTTGCCCACATTCCTCTACTACGATGTCTCATCTATTTTCATTGAGTGGCGCAGTGGTTAGGGCAGCGGACTCGGGGTCGTAGGACCGGGCGTTATGAGTATTTATTGAGCGAAAACACCTAAAGCTCCATGAGGCTTCGGTAGGGAGGGGGTGAACCCTGCTGTACTCTTTCACTGCTCCTTTCTCTCACTCTTTCTTTCTGTTTCTGTTGTACCTGTATTTCAAAGGGCCAGCCTTGTCACACTCTGTGTCACGCTGAATATACCCGAGAACTATGTTAAAGGCACACGTGTCTGTGGAGTGCTCAACCACTTCACGAGCAGGCTGTTCCGTTGATCAGACCAACTGGAACCCTCGTCGTCGTAACCGACGGAGCGCCACGATTATTATTGAACAGAACAAAGGCAACGTATTCCGCAGTTTTTATCGGGTTTCAGACCAACAGATTTGCTAAACTGATAATGAGCATTTTGAGGACATCCTACTTTTGTTTCCAAATATCTTTTCTCTTTTGTCTTCTACTTGTATCAGTCATTAGACTTCGGCCATACTGGGGCACCACCTTGAAGAATTTTAGTCGAATCAATCGTCCCTAGGACGTTTGTTTTAATTCTGGTACTTATTCTGTAAGTGTCTTTTGGTGAACTGCTAAGTTTAGGAGAGGTAACCCACCAACAACTTTTGTGAAGCGGTGGGATGGCAAAGAAACTCAGACACAAAGACATACACACTTACAAATACATACATACATACACACATACACAAACACACACACACACACACACACACACACACACATATATATATATATATATATATATAGTGAAGTATATTTGGAACATAATTTTGTGGCTAATCCCTAAGGGTGGATGCCACTGTAGCTTGTAGCCCCAGGAGGACACCTCCTTCCAGCTGGCTATTGACACACAGTAAGTGTGCCAAAACCCAGCTGGAGGAGGTGTCCTCCTGGGACTACAAGCTACAGTAGCATCCATCCTTCGGTTTAGCCATATTTAAGAGGCAATTATACTTCACGATGTATTGCAGCTACTGTTTATAACTCGCTCAGAGATTTATTATTTATTGTTTACACTTTTTCGATAT
>NC_042999.1:52858417-52905917 GCF_006345805.1 Octopus sinensis | reverse complement strand
AATTTTCTTTATCTCAGATAATCTGAACCACCAATTCAACGTTGCTCTGGCATTATATATTGTAATTATGAAATTTAATTTATATTTCGCTGATTCAGTGGTCTGTTAATCCGGATTTATATTTATTTCTATATATGAGAATGCAAATTTAATAATACATCTGTAATTGATGTGTAGCCGAGGTAAGGACTGAACGACCACTGCAAGGACACGTAATTGGAATGCATACCTAGAATATACTGACTATTCTAGAAGACAGTCCATGTCTCCGAAATGCTTTCTAGCTTATTTCTATATTTCGATTCTGATGTCTTTTGGTTTGAAAACCGTCTTTCCCAGAACAAAACCTGACTGAATGCGCAAACTATGAGTTGGGGAAATACTTAGACAAACATTTTCCATATCTTGCTATTCATTAATCAGGTTTGAGTTACAAATACATCAGTCTATCATTAAATATGGGCAGTTGAGGTGATATCACATTGGTGATATCCCTTCAGTTTCTGGGTTCAAATCGCAGTGATGTTCAGTTTATCTTTCGTCCTTCCGACATCATGTATTTGAACTCAGGCAATCCTAGAAATCGGTGTTCCTGTCTGGCTACAATAAAAGACTAAAATAATAAAATATAGCTGGAAAATATGATCCTAGTAGAGAAACTGTAGTATGGTGATGCGGAGGATAGCATTTCGTATTTACAAAGTCCTCTTCATAAATAGATATTTCTACATTTAACATACTTTAAACAATTTCATAATAATTAATTACTGACATCAGAAGAATTTAAATTTCCATAGCTAATTGCTGAAATATGACATTCTTGAGAGAGTTCTCTGTAGGTTTTCTTCTTAAGGATAGAACTCACATCTTCAACAAATAAATATAATGAATATTTTTATACGTTTGTTAATTTGCTTAAAATGCTTTTCGTTTTTCATGTTCAATAGTGTTAAAGATCTTCCTAGCATTGTTCCACAATGAATATTTAGTATTTCCACTTAAACGAATGAAAATACAATAAATTATATCTTTAAAAATGGAACATTACTTGTACAATTCAATTGGAAGAATATTCAACATTAATTTAATAGAAAGAATTGGTATGGAAATATGTTAATATGGTGAAATGAATAAAAATATAATTTTTACGTTTCTAAACTGGAAACAAATGCAATTTTGCTGAAATTTAAGAATGCTTTAACCGTTCCTGAATATTAATAAAGTTTTCAAACGACAACACCTAAATATTTTCTGAGAAAAATTTTAAATAGAATATTCTTCACCTAAATTGTGTACATTCTAAATGCACACAACCATTTGATAGACGATGATATGATAAAGTTGTTTTTTATTCGTGCTCGAGAATTGGATGCGGATCCTTTATTCTGGAGTTTTCTATGCGGAACTTTTATCCTTTTATTGGCTGTTATAAGGCAGATCATTTGTTCCGCTTTTATGAAATATTAGGATTTAAGAGGCATGTTTTAGTAGATTAATTTCTTTACTTTCAACATTTTAATTCAATTTCTGCATTTTTATTTTTTTTTTTTTTATTTTTTGTCTTTGCTAACAAAATTTCGTTCAGGTTTTCATTTCAGTTTATTGAAAATGAACTTTATGTGTGAGGATGATTATTCTTTATTTGATTTCAAGGCATTTCAGGCAATATTGTATGGTAATATGTCCTACATGTTATTTATTTACCAAACAAAAAGGGGGGAACATTGATGTATTTGATATGTGAATATTTAGGAGTGATGTCCATAATGTATATTTAAAAGCACGCCATGTAAGTTGGAGCCTTTGGTCGTTGAATATTTGATGTCTGAAGAGGGTTTGTTTCTCTCAGTAATGATATGCGGAAAATGCTTTATTGTAGTAACAGATTTTCATAAAACCAGAACGACAATGAACTGTGTTCGTTTACAGCTGTGATACGTTAACTTATTTTGATGATGTCACTGAAAGTTTGTGTGTAACAGAATGTTGAGTAATTCGATATAGCTAATCTTGATTTTATGAGGCTTCATTGCTTTTAGATTATACGGTAGTTAATACTGATTTGTATTTATTTGTTTTTCTTGTCGCCATTTTAACATTCCTGCTCCAGCTCTGATCATTCTATTATTTCCAGGGAACATTGCTTTTAAGTTTTAATTCGTGAATTCAAATCTCTTGATATGTTACGTCAGAATATTAATTCGCAGCTGAAACTGCATACAGCTTTCTTCTTCATCTCGAATGGAGAAGGTAAAAGAGCGCTAGTCTCAAAATTACTGACATAGGTCAGATAATAACGGAAATGCTACGGTTATTGGTGTGAACTAAGGCAAAACAGGAAGCAAAATTACAATCATAGGTATTCCAACCGCGGCCATCCACCTTGTTGATTTTAATCTAATTTAAGACAACAATTATTCCAAGTCCTGAGATAGAACTATTAATAGACATTAATAGACATTAAACGCACAAGATATTGTCATCAACTGGAAATATCCACCGAAATAGTAATATCGACGACCTCTATCCAAGAAGAGATAAAGGAAGTAGAGATTTGAGATGAGAGCGGATAGCCGGGGAATGTGACATGGTCTCTCTCACATGACATTTGTTAGACAAAAGAGCGGAAACATTAAACACATTGACTTAGTGCCAGAAGGGGAAGAGAATAATACCCTACGTATCGGCAGCGAGCTCTTCGCGAAGTACTCTCTTCTTGATGGCTTCCCACACAAGGCCTAAACAACCGGAATAACTTTCTTAAAAAATACCTGGATGTGAAACGCTCTGCAAACCAAAAAAAGAATATGTATGTGTGTTTTATGAAGACTTGAACTAAACAGACTTGTGACGGCTGGATCACATCACACTTCGATGTCTATGCACATTCAGTACAATAACAGCTGTTTGTGAATAATTAGCAAATAAACAGTTAATAACTTGGAGCTCTAAGTTGCAACTGAAAACATAATTTATGTCATATTTTTGTTGAAGATATTACACGTGATTAGCAGCTGCCCAAAATTGTTATCGAGCTTATATCTTCTTATGCGACAAAATCAATATAAATTACCATTTGGAAAGCAGAATAAACATAGAGACCCCCGCCTAATATTAAAGACACATACAACTATCAATACAAGGAATATTAGTAGAACTTTTCCATCAAGACATCTGTGAAGTGTAAATCTAACAGATCGGATATTATTTGGTACAGAAAAGAAACTTACCGTCATTGAGGTCAGCTGATGTGAACATCCCATCGAAAATCAAAGAGAATGGGATAACTATGGACAACTGCTTAGAAACCTCAAGTATCTAAATACAGATAAAAAATAGATTCGCATTTATATCAACAAAAAACTAGTTCAGTTAGTTTTGTGAGTAAATGAGAATCTGGAGAAGCTAGGGTTTTAGAAAAAGCAATGAACCAACTGACTCGCACATTACAAATACAAGCGGTCCGCGGAAGAATAAAAATATGCCTCTCATTCAAAAGCGCCTTTCATGTGACATTCTGTGATATGCTGAATCCCTCTGAGAACTACGTTACGGTCCGGCGTGTCTGCTCAGTTACTTGCACGTTAACTTAACGATCGAATGAACTGAAACCCTTGTCGTTAACCAAAAAGAGTATCTGTTAACAAAAATAAATGATTAAACGAAAAATGACCCGAGTAAAACATATCAGCAGAATTCACTGAAGAAATATAATATTCAAACATTCAAGTATAAACAATATTTTCTTCACTTCTACACCAATGAATAATTACATTTTTATTTATATAGTAAAGTAAAGTTCTTTGTACTTGAATACAAAATTTGATTATAATCGAACACAGCTTTATCTTTACGAAAATAATGAAAGTCTTTAAAAGCCTATCCTAGATTTTAAATGAGTGGTATTTTTCTTATATTTAAGCAATTTCTAAAATTACAAGGTTTCCTGTTTGAATTTAGTATCACAATTGATTAACTAAGTCAAAATAATAACGAATAAAGCATTATTTTGTCTTTTCTCAATGTTCTACATTATCTGGCTTAATGGGCAGGCAATGTCACTTCAGTTAAATATGTGGTTGCTATGACATCACATTCTCTTCGGAAATATACAGCTATATACATACACACTTATACATAGGCGCGCACATACTCTGGTGTATGATAAATATTTAACCGCAAATCGGTGCAGAAAATATTTAGATAAATTTAAAGTAGTTAAACTAATATATGTATATATATATATATATATATATATATATATATATATATATATATATATATATATATATATATATATATATATATATATATATATATGTATATATATATATATATATATATATATACATATATATATAACAAAATAAAGTTAAGGGTTACCTAACATTTTATTACCTTATCTGAATATGTTTATGTAAACTAAATTTTTACACCACAGTGGATACAAAAAGCTTCATACTTTATTTTTGAAAATATTTTTACATAAGTGAAACCGGTCAACTTACTAAATACTTTAAAAGACTCCTACATGTTCAGATACTTTTTACTGTGTGTGTGTGTACATATATATATATATATATAACCAACAGCACGTGAGTTTCAAAAAGATTAATCGAAAGCGCTCACACACACTAGGAAAAATCGACTTCCCAAATGATTAATTACTTATTGATATTACTAGTTATCGCCAAGCTCACATGGCAGTCCAGAAAAATAGGACGAATTCTGCCGTTGATTAGCTCCAAGAGGCCATCGCCTCTAGCTAGGTATGTGACACAAAAACCTGTGACCATTATAACCTTTGAACAGGGGAGGTCAGTAGCTTCCCCTTGCTGATATGGCAACCACAGTTAGTTTCAAGGTGGTTGCCTCTTATCAATGTGGAGTAACCGAACCCAGCAGGCGTCGCTGCTGATCGACTGTTCGAAGGATTATTTACCTAAATTCAGTGGAATACATCCACTGTTTTTTTCTAAAGAAAGAACCCTTATACTTAAAAACTGTATTAAGTAATTTTCACAATGACTTTCATATATATAATATATATATATATATATAATATAGATATATATATATTATATATATATTATATATATATATAATATATATTATAATATCTTTATATATATATATTATATTAAATTATAGATAAAACCACTATTAGGCAAATCAAACAATGAAAAACTAAGCCAATACATAAAATTAATTTATGTGGAATCCTAAACGCTAGAGATAGACATCAAATCGCTTTAACACGAAGTGTGTGTTGTGTTCTCAAAAAGAAACCAGCAAACGCCAAAATGTAAAAATAAGCATGGCAAATGAAAATTTGCAAAATAAAACGATTACTTACGCATCATGGTTTCATTATTAATACTTGCAAAATGTATTTTGCACTTTGCATTATTTGTATATATATATATATATATATATATATATATATACATATATATAGGGAGAGTTTACGAAAAGAACAAAAGACGAAGACAGGTGGTGTACAAAACAAACAGATGTATTAGTATAACGCTCAGGAATAGAAAACGTCTTTTACGTTTCGAGCCTACGCTCTTCTACAGAAAGGGACACAGAAAAAACAAGGAGAGAACAAACTATGTGTAGTGGCTAATATATATAATTAAAGGATAAAATCATTAAAAGTAATGAATCTTATCAGTTGTCGGCATATAAGTAAAATCATTTTAAGCGAGATTTATATAGAGAGATATATAATTGTATAGAATACAAATACAGTTAAGGGCACAGAAGCAACCATGCATATAAGCTGAAAATAGACGCCAAAGGCTTCGCTTCACTATATACCCAGATTGAAATCGGGAAAATTAGACTGACGAAAAATTAGCGAAATAATTCAGATAGTTTTATGAATTAAATGAAACCAGATACATCTTTAAGTATATAAAAAAAATATTTTAACTATTCTAAGTGCACTTTCAACTACTGTTTTTTATATATATATATGTATAATATTATGTGTGTATATGTGTGTGTGTATGTTGTGTGTTCATGTATATGTATATATATATATATTATATATATATATATATATATATATATATATATATATACACATACATATTTCTCAAAATGTGGAGTAAATAAAACTGTTGACAACTGATGAAGGGTTGTTCTTATGCTACTTGTTTTGTTTTCCATTTGTTTATTTCGTTAATTTGTATTCCATGTTTTCGTATTTCGTATTTAATGTTGTTTACAATTTTTTTGAAGTCCTCTACCCATATATGGATATGTATATACACATAAATATATATTCATTTTGTGTGTGTGTTTGTCTTCTACCACTGTTCGGGAACCGGTGTTCGCGTATCTACGTCCCAGCAACCTAGCGTTTTGGATAAAGATACCGATAGAATAGGCAACAGGCTTTAAAAGCGATCCCTACTGTGGGTGATTTGTTCCATTAAAGTTCGTCATGGTCCTGCCAAATGACTGACACAAATAGAAAACAATGTGTGTGCATGTGTGTGTGTGTGTTCGTACATGTGCGTGAGTGCATGCGTGTGTATGAAGCAATAATTGATCCAAATTGACGTATATGTTAAATCATGATATTATAAGTAAATAATGTCAGCATACGATGGTAAATCAGATATATTTTGTTGGCTTTTCAGCAATTTAAAACGAATGCTTTTGTTCAAACCTGAATAACGCTCCATCAAAACGCAAAAACCTCTATTCTAAATCACGTGTGTTTAAGATATTTGTCAAGGAATAAGAATAAAAGAAGAAAAACTCTTTTAATGCTCTCTCAAAGAAAATGCTGGAGACAGTTTTTACTAATTTGCAAAATTTAAAATGCAAATATGTTAGCTGATTGATAAATATTTATGTTTTTTAGAACAGAAAACGACTGCAAGCATATTTGAATATTTAAACGTATTTCTTACTTTAAATATAATTAGGTTTTCTGAAGATTAACTCATAAGAGACATAATTCCAAATTCATAACACATCACATGACTGAAGGGGATGTTTGACTCTTTAGAGGATTCTTGCCTGCATATAATTCCATGCTAGGCTTAGTTGAAAATTCAATGTATCAACAAGTCAATATTTGATACATGTTAAATGGTAGAAAATATTATTTATATAAAAAGCGAAACAGGAATTGTGCTAATTATGTCTCTTAGTAAAAGCCAATTAACAGATTGCAATCATATTATATTATTAAAACTAAGTTTGTGTAAAGCATGCGATAAACTAGTAATGTTGCACTTTCATTTGTCTTAGATCACTTTAAAACACTTTCATCTCTCCTACATCAAATGTGTTCATAATTCTCCTATTTATTTGTCATCGATCTTATTTATCGATTGTGTCTATCGCATTTAGCGTTTTTGTCTTTCTATTGTCATATTTCTTGCAGTTAGATTAACGTTCGTGATTAGCTAACGTTTTCCCCCGCAAATAATTATATTTTAGAAATTCGGATATGTCAACGTAGTTTTGTTAGATATGTAGGAAAATCCATGAATAACACATTTGAAATTTTAATTTCTAATACATTTATATATTTTTTGTGGTACAATACATTACCATAACAAAGGCGATGTCTGCAAAACCTAGGTAATAAGGTGGGACAGTTATCATCATAGAAACAAGTAACACAGTTTAATATATGTTTCTTTATTACCCACAAGGGGCTAAACATAGAGAGGACAAACAGGGACAGACAAACAAATTAAGTCGATTACATCAACCCGTGTGTAACTGGTACTTAATTTATCGACCCCGAAAGTCGATCTCGGGAATTCAGAACGTAACGGCAGACGAAATACAGCTACGCATTTCGCCCGGCGTGCTAACGTTTCTGCCAGCTCGCCGCCTTTTACACGGTTTAATATAAATGATATGGGTCAATATCACACGCACACGCACACAAGATAATATAATTCAGACACACCAAAGATTGATGTCTTGAAATCATTTAATATGCTGCTGTTAGGCCTGCGTACTATGTCAGACGAAATGCAGCCATTACGTAAAATCTTCCTCAGTTAAAACATTTCAAAATACAGCACTTCTTAGCGCAATACGATATACATAAATACATATATATGTCTGTGTGTATGTGTGTGTGTGTGCGTGTGGATGTGTGTGTGTGCATAATCAAATAGATTCCAGTGCTAATTCAATAGCTCAAATCTGTGCGTACATTTCAAAATTATATACATGCGAGGAAGCGCTACAAAGACTGCCTCAAGAAGTCTCTAACAGCATGTCAAATTAACCACCAATGCTGGTCAGACCTGGCTGCGGACGGTGATGTCTGGCTTCACACGATCTTCAACGCAGTCAGCAAGTTTGAGGAACAAAGAAGAGACACACTCAAAGACCAGAGACGCAGGAGGAAGGCGCGAGCCGCCTCTGACACCACACCAGATGTTACCTTCGTCTGTGGACACTGCTCACAGACCTGCCTTTCCCATATTGGACTTGTCAGTCATGAGCATGCATGCACGCGACGTGATCTTGGTTCACGAAGCTGAGCCATACAATACAATATATGTATATATAATATATATATCTATATTATATATATTATATTATATATATATATATATATACATATATATATATATATTATATATACATGTATGTACATATATATACACAGATATATCCATATGTGTATGAAGAAGCATTGGTTATAGAACAAACTTTAAATTTGGGTCAACAACTTTACATACAGCACCACCACTCAAAAATTTAATCATATATAAAACTTACCATGGTTTTCAACCACATAAAAAATAATACATATACATAAAATCACAGAAGGTAAAAGTATATAATCGAATAATCGAATAAAATCAAAATGAACGGCCTATCAAAAAGTTAAATATACACGACTAAAAATTCATAAACTACCAAAACACCTAACAGACAAATATAAAGTAAATAAAGATGAAAAATAATATTGTTCCAATCCACTACTAAAAGTAAAGGTGGAGAAGTTCCCAGGAAAACCTCTAGACGTCGGAAGAAATCCTGTTAAGGACGGTGCGAATAACGTTATCAGTCGGAGAGCACAGCCATTACTGCAATCGACATCTAAGACGACCAACCTGCCCTCCGCGTCTAAGAATACTTGTTTCTTTATTACCCACAAGTGGCTAAACACAGCTGAGACAAACAAGGACAGACAAACGGATTAACCAATGCGTAACTGGTACTTAATCGACCCCGAACAATTTAACAAGAAACAACAGTTATTAGAAACAGCAGATATTAACAATATTAACACAAAGAAACAGCAATTTTTACCACGAACACATGTGCGACAGACGAAATACGGCTACGCATTTCGACCGGCGTGCTAGCGATTCTGCCAGCTCGTCGCCTTTAAGAATACTGCCCTTACTTTGAGATCCATTCTCGGCAGACACGGAGAGAAACAGTGTACGCGTGTGCGTGTAGGCGCCCGTGTGTGTGTTGTATGTGTATGTTGTGTGTGTGTGTGTGCTTTGTATTTGTGTGCATTGTTATGTGTGTGTGCGTGCGTGTGCGCGTGTGTGCACGCGTGTGTATGTTATGTGTGTGTGTGTGTGTGTTCGTACGTCTGTCATTAACGATCTGCTGTGGTTATCCTCACCCATTAAATCGGAAATATAAGTGTTATCAGCCACTGCAATACAAATTAATACGAATTATTACAGCTTTCATTATCACACAGGTGAAATATAATACCTCGAAAAATAAAATTGCTTTCTATTCTTCAAAGCTCTAAGTTTGGAGGGGAGCATCAATTTAATTAACCGTATTATATAACTGGTAAACATGTTATTATAGGTAAATGAATGGAATGGGAAAACAATTCTGCTATTCTTTTACTTCAGACTTACAAGTACGTTTCTATAGGTTCTGATATCTCGTCTACTCGTGTTATCCTCTAGTCTGATATACGAGACAAATATAATCATGTTAAAGATTCAGCATCACACATTCAGGGCAAAGGTTGGGCCGATTCTTTTATGCCTGTGACCAAGAAATAAGCGTTCCTTTTGCGGTTCTCTTTGCACCATGTTCGCCAACCGCTGAATTTGACAAGGTGAACCAAAATGTGAGGCAAATATTTAATTATGAATTCTGAATGTAATTTTAACTCAGAAATTGAAATGCCTGCTGGGCCTTTTGTTGAACTGTCTTCTTTTCTGATACACACGCACACACACACAAACGCCTACACACACAACACACACACACATACACGCACAAACGCCTACACACACAACACACACAAGCCCACACGCGTGTATTTATGTATGCAGGCATGTATCTATGTACGTAGGTACATATATATATATATATATATTATATATATATATATTATATATATGTTTTATAAATAGAACATATGCATATATATAACATATATGTACGTACCTACCTCTACATGTACATATACACGCATATATGTGTACAAGACACCAAAAAGACGTCGAACACATAGAGAGACGAAAAACATAGACACAAACCAAGGAACAAGACAAGCAAAAAAGAGATACAGGACAATAAGCACAACGAAAAATCCCCTTCTTCAGTCGCTAAGGTTTCATCTACTAAACGTTTCGAAGGATAATATATATATATATATATATATACATATATATATATACATATATATATATACATATATATATATTTATCTATCAATCTATCACTATATATACATAGATATCCATATACCTATACATAGATACATTAATACCGCTTACATGCATATAAATACAAACCAATATGACGGACTTTTAGCCTGGCTCCTACAGAATTTTGATCAATGAGAAAATTACCACTGAGAGGCATTTCTTTCCAAACCAATATGAAGTGTCCTCTGCTGCTGAATCACATATAAAATTTGAAGGAGTTCCAAATACTGTAAATTATTGTCTCTGCTTGTCATCCAATTTCTGATTAAATTAAATACAATTCTCCAAGGATCCAATTTGTTTTACTTTCCATACTTCTTACTTCCATCTTTCATTGTTATACTTATTAGTTCGCATTCTCCTGATCATGAGAACTGAGGGAATAAATTAGAGGCCTGAAATTTACTCCACCGGTCGTTACAGCATGTAGAATCGATCCATTGTCGCAGTACCGTAATTCTACATACGTTTCATTGTTTGCATCTGTCTTTGTTGTCTGTAAGGTAGGGAGTCATCCACCAATCTCCACTGCCCCAGAATTGGTCCTTTGATTTATGGGCCACATAAAGATGAAAAAAAAATTAGTCGATTGAGGAAGCAATGAATTTAGAGCACACACAGCCATGACGAGAATATCACAACACTGCCTGTTCAACGCTATAACTACTTCACTTTTTCTCCGCGTTGAAATATATTTTAGAATTTGCCTTTCCATTCAAAGTGGAATCTATAATCAAAATAGACAGACTTCATTATAAAACCAAAGATATTTCACAGCACACACTGGTTTTTATGCCATAACAACGAAGATACATAATACAGATTGAACACTAATATATGGTTTTAGTAAAAGTGATATGTAATTGTAACCTTGTGTATATATTTTGTATCACCAACTAAAACAAAACAAAATTTATTGATTCTTTTTTCTCTCTCACAGTATCTGGAATTTCATGTTTTTATTCAGCAGGTATTGCAGATCATAATTTCACTTGGGCAAAAAATAATTTATTTTACATTGTTAGACGAGTATCTGTGTATATTTTTGTTTTAAAGTACAATTTTACTTCCGCTCTTCTTATTAATTTTTCTTTACTTTTGGAGGTTCATTAAATTTCCCAAAATCTTTTCTTGAAAATAACATGGAATTTCACACGCAGTGAAGCAAATGGTTAGGAATAAAGATATTCCATATATTATTGTTTTTGTTTAACAGACCCGTTTTCAAACTCAAGGTGTTCTCATCTTTGTAGAGATACAGAGCACGGTCTTTCGTTTATTTGAGGGACGGAGGAAGAAATATTTGTTATGATCAACTGGTTTTGGTGAGGGAAGTCTAAGGTCCAGTATTCTGCCAAAGATAGAATTCGCTGCACTGAAACTTTTAACAATACGGCTATGTCTTGAACCTTTTCTGTGAGTTTTTCCTCCGATAATCTTTTTTTTTTTCATACTATCATGAGTTTTTCATACTATCATGTAGTGTTTAGCGTTTTAGTAAATTAAAACAAAGTATTCAAAAGAAAACAGAATTGGCGAAATTGTTTTCGGGAGATGAAATAGTAGAATTTATTATAAAAATACTCATTGAATACTTTCTTTCGTTATTAAAGAGACTGTCTATACATCGTCAATCAACTTGCAGGAAATAGTAGCTATATTCAACTCTCTGTGTAATATAACTTATACACATTAGGATCTGAAACACATCACATATGTTGCTTGAGTTTGATTCTAATTAAGATTCCTTTTGTTGACGTGGTTGGTGTCGGATGAAGATGCGTGGGAGGAAGACTTGTCTTCAGGTTTCCCTGTTGAATAATGCGATTTGTTTTGTTCAGGAGTGACGCAAGATAATTTAACACAAGGTTAAATTATCATTGAGAATTCAGTTCAATTCCGAAATTTGTTTGTTTAGCTCTGGCTAACGGTTTAAATTTCCTTAAAAGAAATAATCCAAATAATCCTCATTTCTACTATAAGCGAACAACCACAGCGTGGGGAATGTTTTGATTTAGTCTAAACTAACCTAGTAAAATCCTTCAATTCCAACCTCGATAATTTCGGTATCAATGTTCTACTTGTTTTCCAAGCAGAAATAGTGCATACTCATCCAAAACGCTTGACTAATACAAAAATGAGTCATCGATCGAGTTTTATAGAATTAAAATAAAATTAAAACCTACGGCAGATTGTCATACAAAATTGTTTACACATTATTTTGAAATCGTGCTTACAGTTTCTTTATTTTGCTATTGTCTTTTTCTCAAAATTTCATACCACACTGAAGCAAAATCGTTTTAACCCTAATCCCAGATCTTTGGACAAATACTATCCATCTGATATCTACAGTTAAATCTTCTGCACTTATCATTAGATTTCAGCAAGAGTGTTGTCATGTAGTTAACTCACTCGGCCAAACTAGGATTGTTATCACAGCCAACTTCTCACAGATCAGGTTTTCAGTTTGTGAAGCGTATAACAATACTGTTGAAGCTCTTAACTGTGAGTCATCATTTACTTTGGGAGTTCCGTAGACATTTTTCATTGGCAGTGAGCTCTTGATCGCTGGCGGATTAAACGAGGGGTTCGTTGACTTAAACACCTTATACCACACACAGCTCTAAATATTCGCTTTTATGGATAGTAGTTCGAATTTTTCAAACTTCGATCGAGTCCCAGCAGGGATGCTTTCTATTCCCAAACCTCTTTGTCAATGCCATCAGCTGGAACACATTATATGATCCGTTAGAGCGCAAGTAATAGACTAATATTGTTTTGTGCCTTCGACTAAAGCTGGATTTCTGAAACGTCTGTGCAGTAAGAACGACTGCTGCTACTGTAGTCGGATTAATAAAATATGTAAAGACACGTAGAAATAGCATTTAATGTTTCGAATAAACACCTCATGTGTAGACGATGCAACAAAGTGACAGACCACACGAAATCCGAATAGATAGAGAGGCAGACAGAAATAAATACATAAATTAGATTAGATTAGATTAGATAGATAGATAGATAGATAGATAGATAGATAGATTGATAGACAGAGAGATAGATTAATAGATAGGTAGATAGATAGATAGATAGATAGATAGATAGATAGATAGATAGATAGATAGATAGATAAATAGATAGGTAAATAGACAGACAGATAGATAGATAGATAGATAGATAGATAGATAGATAGATAGATAGATAGATAGATAGATAGATAGATAGATAGATAGATAGATAGATAGATACGATATATTTATCTAAGTGTGAACCAAAGAAGCTATATGGAAGAAAATCTCTGATATTTTACAAATGAATAGAATTGTTTAAAACAATACCCATGTGTCTCACTGTTCAGCTTCAAATGACACACGTTTGAATGAATGAATGAATGAATGAATGAATGAATGAATGAAATTGCAGCGAATGATCTAATTAAAGAAGGCCATAGCAGTAGTGTTAATTGTATACAGAATCTTATGTAATTTAGATTGCATGTATCTTTCTTAATTAGTCAGTGATGCAATGAATATTGGAAGAAAACTCAGCTAGTTATCCTCTCAGATATTTCACATGGAATACTATTTTAAACGTTGCGTTCATTGCATTAACCTATTACTGATTCCATTTGCAAGATATCAAGATTTCAATTACGTACTTAATGTGATATACAAATAAGATTAATTCGAGATTTCATTCACACTGTTAAAATTATTGCAGTAGCGAAGATATTTCTACGAATATCTCAAAAGAAATTTTTCATATTTCTATGAACGTATGTGATTGTTTTTCTTTTCTCTTCTCCACCTCCTTTTTTTCTTCTCTTCTCTTTCTCTTTATTCTACTTCTCCCCCTCTTCCTTATCCCCCTTTTTATTTTTCTCCTCCTCTCCTCCTCTCCTTCTTCTTCTTCTTCCTCTTCCTTCTCCTCCTCCTTATTCTTCTCATTCTTCCCCTTCTTCTTCTTCTTCTTCTTCTTCTTCTTCTTCTTCTTTTTCTTCTTCAACTTGTTATTGTTATTTTTTTTTCTTCTTCTTCTTCTTCTTCTTCTTCTTCTTGTTCAACTTGTTATTGTTATTTTTCTTCTTCTTCTTCTTCTTCTTCTTCTTCTTCTTTCTTCTATAGATTTTTTGTTACACATTTCTGTCAACAGCTGCTCTTTAGTTGAGCGACCTTCATAATTTAAGAGTTGAAGGCAATCAGAAGATGATGGAATCCAGAATATATTCATGACATATTGTGCAGGAAATAGCTGTGACCATCAACGCCTGTCCTGTATTCAACTGCAATAGTTGAGTTCCCTTTTCTTCTTGTGATCATAAAATGAATTTTGACAAAGCTGATGCAAGTGCCAGCAAGACAAGCATAAAAATCATTCTTCGTGGTCCAGGTTTCGCTTGTAAAGAGGAAGAACGCTCTCTCTATAAGCCCCAAAGAAAGCCAAATGGCCATCCACAAGAGAACATGGTTTCTAAAGGAGTTATACACTCAATATTTTATCAGTGAGTCAAATATCGGATGAATTCACAATGCAGCAACACCAGAACCAGGCTCCCTCAATGGTTGTTCTGCTTTTCTCTCTCAAAATTGCTTTCCAATAAATTTGAGAGAATGTTCCTGAATCCTTGCCGGATGGTCCGACTCTGGCGCACACGAAGAAGATATATTCACATTCATCAACCGGAAAGTCCACTTTATAATCGGTAATTTCTGCCAAGAAGGAAGTATTTATTATACGATGTGTATATGTATTGAACAGGCACCATTTCATTACAGGAACAGCAAAACATGCATAGAGATCTAGTTATGAAGAGACATTTGAGGGATACATTTATATGCCATCATCAGGATAGGATAAGAAAAGAAGTGATGCTACTGGATGAGTTGTCTTATTGATCTTAAAACCTTTAATACCTGCAATAATATTGATTTCCAATTTTGGCACAAGGCCAACAACTTCGGGGGAGGGGTAAGTCGATTACATCGACCACAGTGCCCAGTGATTCCCCAAAAGGATGAAAGTCAAGGTCGATCTCGGTGAATTCAGAACTTAGCTATTTCTTTACTACCCACAAGGGGCTAAACACAGAGAGGACAGACAGGGACAGACAAACGGATTAAGTCGATTATATCGACCCCAGTGTGTAACTGGTACTTATTTAATCGACCCCGAAAAGATGAAAGGCAAAGTCGACCTCGGCGAAATTTCAACTCAGAACGTAACAGCAGACGAAATACGGCTGCGCATTTCGCCCGGCGTGCTGACGTTTCTGCCA
Source organism: Octopus sinensis (assembly GCF_006345805.1). Lineage (NCBI taxonomy): Eukaryota > Metazoa > Mollusca > Cephalopoda > Octopoda > Octopodidae > Octopus > Octopus sinensis. The sequence continues at coordinate 52,889,954 of NC_042999.1, read as the reverse complement.
GCTCGCCGCCTTTGAGAACGTAGCGACGAACAAATTACCACTAAGCATTTTGCACGGTATGCTAACGATTCTTCCAGCTCATCACTCCATTGCCTGCATAAATATTAAGTACTGTTCTGAACATGACATGAAAATTACTATGGTGGGAACCTCATCAAGCATTGTTACATCCTACACAACGAAAATCCAGAAGTATTCTGAGTAATTCTATCAAGATGTACAGCAATCGGTGGCATTGTTGCACACGCCCTTTTAATTGGTTTGGATTACAGTACCTACAAAATCACACTCCCTAGCAGATTTACCAATAAAAATGGCAAACAGGTGAAACTTATAGAACGGTACAGCCTTGTAACGACTAATGCAAGCTTTCAGGGTTATGCATTAGGTTCTGGACATTTCACCACAAATGCGATAGCTTTACGTAAGTGGACGATATCCAAGCTAGAAAGAAGAGAAATAGCACCATCAACTGTAAGCGCGCATGCAACTCTTCTGAATGTTTTTAATCTGATTACTGAATTGTTTTGTGTCAATGTCAGAGAAGTTAATGACACAACAAAATTAAAGATTCTGGGAAGTAAATCGAGCGGAGAAGAGTTGCAGGCGATGCTAACCTGCAATGCACAACATATCCAACACACTTTGCCAGGTTTCGGACAAGAATTGAAGGACTCTTTGTGAGATGTCACTCAATGCTAACAGAAATGTAGGGAAGAAAGTGGCCCAAGGTAAAGAATGAAAACTAAACTTTGCTTCTAAAGAGAAGCAAACAACAGCCACAAAAGATTTGAAGATATCAGATCCGAAATATCACTGTCGGTTCCCAAGGATTACTGAAATGGAAATCGATTCAGCTAAGTTACCTTTGGTGGAAGAATACAATGGGACACTATAAATACACATTCTATACAAATTTGAAGGCTTCGAGAAATATCCGAATCAAAGAAAGCATGCAGTCACCTATACCGCAGCTCCGATGCGAGTTCTCCTTCATTGATATACATCGTGCGTGAACCCGCCGAGCGTCGTCAACATATCTAGTTTTATACTAATATTTTAACAAAAATTATTCTCATTCTAGTCTAACTGGGTTACTGATTTTCGTTTTCCTTCCACTGATTTTCCGTTTGACATCCTTTTTATTCGTTTTCTTTCAGATTTGGAATTGCAAAATATATTGGAGTAACAGTTGCAGAATATTTCTCAATTATCAGTGACAGATCTCCTACAGTAAATATCTAAGAACAGTAAATAAGATATAAAAAATATGTTTATATTAATATATGTTGAAAGCGTCAGTTCGTCATACTGTGCATTCCTTTAGAGGTGAAGGTCATTGAATTATTTTCTACAAGCAAATCATTCACCAATGAGGCATGATATTTGCAAACATATCAAGACAAATCAGAATATTGCAGTCTCAGACAAAGCAGAGAAAATTGTTTCTGAAACTGTATCTATACACTAATCTGTTGGCATTACCATGAAATTAACATTGACATCAGCTAATATGCATCTTCTATAAATATTCTTTCAGTAAAACCATCTGGATGTCTCTCGAGGCCAATCGGCCGTAAACTTTAACATGCTTCAATCTCCCTGTCGTTCAAAATCTTGCTACATTAATTTTCAGTCAGCTTTAATGTGTCCTTCATGAATGATTCTATTTACCCAAACATATTTTATTAGCTCTATTCTGAACTTTGATCAACTCCAGCTTGTTCTGTAATCTCATATTAATATAAGGCCAAGCGCACATTAAATAATTACACGACTCAATAAATACATTTTTATATTTTCCTGCATTACACTTACATTAAATAATATCCTGTATTCTGGATAATTTCTTTAAACCATTCTCTATTTTATCCAAATAGGTTAAACCACGAGAGCAGCTACGCCCAGCTTTCTGAATTATATTTTCTATAGTTAATAAGATCAACATCTAAGTTATGTTGTCATTGAAGGAAGTGTTACATACAATCAGTTTTGTTCATTGGAATGATATCACGGCGCAACCTATGCTCAGATGTTGAAGGCATTCAAAGCAAAATCCCTTTAATTATCATAAATATATATATAAATATATACATATATGCATACCAACGTACATACATGCATACATGCATGCATGCCTACATACACACATTATTATTATCATTATTATTATTATTATTATTATTATTATTATTATTATTATTATTATTATTATTATTATTATTATTTATAGTAGTAGTAGTAGTAGTAGTAGTAGTAGTAGTAGTAGTAGTAGTAGTAGTAGTAGTAGTATTCAGTAGTTCTATTTTTATAGCGTGCTTTCACTTCACTACCAAGCGCAGCTCTGTGTGCCTTTGGCATGTACAGTTTGCAATTATTTTACGCCGTCTCACAGGAACTTTTCTCTCCCTGGAAATCTTGTTTTTTATGTGCAGTAGCCCTTCTCTCTTGGACAAAATTGTACCATATGGCTTGTATTACAGACATGAAAGTTTTCAATTTTTTGTCCATGTCAGGTGTGGATAGATATTGGAACAGGTCCCGTTTGGTGATCTCTTTCTCAACTGTCTTCCAGTATAATTTGTGTTAGGTCAGATTGGATAGGTGTTCGTGCTTCTCATAGGCTGCATGTTTGTGGATTCCTCTGGTCCATATACGGTCAGGTCTATTACGTTATGATCCGAGATTAGTGTTGGTGTCACTTTTGCATTATGGATGAGCTCTACATTGTGAAGCAGAGGTCAAGTATATAGTCTGCCCTGATTGGTTGGAGTATTATTTGCTCCTTGTATAACTTGTTGGCGTGGTTAAACAGGAATTCCACCTGACTTTGCTCACATCGCATCATTCCTGAGAGGAAAATACCTTCAGGCCATTTCATATTGGGCTGATTGAAGTATCCTATCGAAAGTACTATGATGTGCTTTTCTATTTTGATTAAGGCCGCTTCTATTCTTGTACGGCAGTCTTCCAATAAGATTTGGTGCATCTGGTGGGCGATATGTAGTAAAGATGTCGAGTCGACTTTTATGAACAATTTCGTGCTCCACACACTGAGTTTGAGTGTCACAAAAGGATCTGCGGCGTGAGATCTTCACGGATGTCTTTTCTATCGCTTCCGAATACCACATAATTCGGTATGTGTATTTCTGCATCAGCGATGCTGGGTTTTAGGTGCATTTCAGTGAGCGCTATGCATTCCGCTTGATTGCATGTCACTAGGTCGTTCAGGAAGATAATTTTAGTTCTATATATATATAGATGTGTTCTATTTAAATTAAAGATAGCATACTTTATAATGTACCATTCAAACCTTGTTTTGGGTATGTCTCTAGTAGTGTGCCTTGAAGTACGTTCATCACTTATGGCTACCGGTCGGCACTGCTGCTTCGTCGGAAGATCTACATAAGGAATTCCTCGGTACAAATTTAGTATATTTTAAATGATTGATTGGGAAGACAGAGTATACTGCAAGCTTTATTTAGCACGACAATCGTTTCGCCTTACATCTGCATTGCTCCCTAGAGGAAGGAGAACGATATAATGGAATCGAATGGACTCCACAGTCAAGAAAGAACCACATCAGTTTACATAATACGTTACAGTGGTGTGATATGTACGCTTCGCTACTGAGTATGGCAGGATGATGTTGGTTTGACGCGTGCGTTTATAGTAGTTCACAAATCCATTAATGGATTCCATCCCTAGTATATATATATATATATGTGTGTGTGTGTGTATGTGTACCGAATTATAAATATATATATATATAGAATATGACGGGTTTAGTTCACTACTGATCTAAATGAATAGGTACGCCGAGTAGGTGCTATAATTGGTCATCGGTTAGGTTCCAATTTCACAGCCGCGGCTGCAGCTAGGGATCCGTATTAGGCTTCCGTGCTAGCAGGTGTATACTAAAGGAGAAGGACAACAAAAGCCAAGCAGGACGAGTATCTCAAGTCATTTATAATAATTTGATTAAGGTAAGGTGAATTTGAAATCTTACAGCTGTTTCTGTGCTATGCCAAGTGATCGGCTAGCATGTCCGTACACTGGGTATTCCGTCATAAGAGACAAGGTGAGTATGTAGAAAAGTTCAACACAGGGAAATTCACCGTTTATAAGGAATAAAATAGAAGAATAAAAAGTAAAGGTAATGTTATTTTTCTAGAAGATATGAAGGTTGGTCCGTACTTCCGTGAAGGTATAGGCCCTTATGTATAATACCAGGTGAGGTTTACCTGGGATTATACCGAAGGGCCTATACCTTTATGGTATATATATTTGTATGTATATGTATATGAGCTTAAATTTAGAAGGTATGACAAATGAGTATAGATTTATTGAATATTTAACCAGCATCATGGAATTCACTTAAAAGCTAATTTTTGCAAATCTTCTCATGTATTAATTTCAATAAACAAAGAATTATGCGTACATGTGTGCATTAATATGTCAGCCCAATATAATACAATACAATTGCGCATTCATAAATTCATGCAAATAAAGCTCGCTCATCAGATTACCGGAACATCATAGTTACATCGCCAGTTTAACTCTAAAGGTGCATACAAAACACACTTTTTTTTTACGGGAAACTGGAGCTGCACAAAATTACATTGGTTTAGAGAGTAAAAGGTAAACATGTGAGTAAATAGGTTCCGTGTCTTTATTACTATAGAAGACAATTTCTTCACTTTGCAACACTCTCATATCAATAAGATAAAGTGTTGTTTAGAAATTAAGAGATTCACCTGTCTAAATTTAAGCCAAACAAAAAGAAATACTAAGAGATAAAGAAAATTAATACAAAATGACAAACTAATTTAAAATAAAATAATATAAAAATATAAACAAATACAAATATTTTTACCGAATTATACAGGTTGGTAGGGGAGGGTACAAAACAGCAGGTGATTTAAATAATCTACATAATTCATGGATGACTGCCTCAAGACAAGAATGTCAATCTAGTAGAAATAAATTGTGTTCTTCGACAATAATCTTCTTTAGGAATTCAACAAAGTTCACAAAACATCCATGGAAAGAATTTGAAAGTTCAAGAATCTCACTCTGACCTAAAACACACCTCAACCTTCTTTTCATAAAATTATAAATCTGGAGTAAATCAGATTATATATATACAACATAGAAACATCTCTACACAGGCAATACTGACCGAGTCAATGTTATTTTGTTCAGTTTCATCTTTCCATTATTTGTGTATAATGAGTGATCTTTCTGTTTATGGTCAATGTTCAACAGGCAATGCCAAATGTTGGTACAAGTTATTTTTCTAGAATTTTCCAGATGTATATTACAGCATGTGTTTTCCGCCTTTGCTCCAGGGAATAGAATCGGACCTCTTTTAGTCTTTCCCAGTAGCGGATATGTCACATTGCGTCGATCGTCTTGGTGTAGCTTCACTGGATCATCTTGACTTCCGTCGTTAATTTTACACTGTTTGGTTACCACAGTTGGGAGCTGAGAACAAAAGTCCTCCAGATGACCATCATGGTTTCATTATCACTTGGTTTGAAACTTCGAAGGATCGAGCCAACGAAACGTTCGCATTTTATTGTCAACTTGGTAATGTGCACCTGGAAAGATGCATCATTATTCAGGTCGATACCCAGGTCACGCGCCAGTTTTGATTCAGTGATCCTTCTGTTTATGGTCAATGTTCAACTGTTGGTGTAACCATAATCTTCTGCTGATCTGATGCGCTAGCTTTCTTTATTCGCATTGATCTGTGAATATACAGTTGTATTCTATGATGCTGAGCATACATACTAATGCAAATGCGTGTGCGTAATTTCTTGAATATTGAAATTAATATTACATCAATATTTTTTCGAAACGGTTATAAACCTATTGAGGTCACATGGCTAGGTATTTCTATATTCAACTTTCATCTCCCGAATTTATGTTTTTTTTAATATATATACTCACAGAATATTTTAACCGTTTGTTTTTTCTGGATTTTCAGTTATTAGGACACTTTATTGCGCACTGTTTTCTAATTAATTACAACGTGGACTGATAGCCGAGTCTACAAGAGGAGCTCTATGTGGAAACCGCATGATTCTCTAAATTGTGACACCACCTTGAAGAGTTTAGTAGAACAATCGATTTCATTACTTAACTTTCAGCCTTGAACATTTATAACGGACACTTGCCGAACCTCTAGGTTATGGGGATATATACAAATCAACATCGGTTGTCATGCGATGGTGGGGACAAACACGAATACAAGAATAAACAGACACACACACGCACAAAGACACAAACACATACGTATATATATACATACATAGTACATACATACATACATACATACATACATACATACATACATACATATGAATGCATACATAAATGTTTGTGTGTGTGGTAGGATTTAAATATTTTATATGGTTAGATAGATAGATAGATAGATAGATAGATAGATAGATAGATAGATAGATAGATAGATAGATAGATAGATAGATAGATAACTTTCTTTATTGCGCACACAGGACTGAAGACAGAGGGGACAAATACAGCTATAGAGTTTGCTTTTCGAAAATGAAAGAGAAAAATGGGAAAAGGAGGGAAAAAAGTAAAATTCCGATCAAAAGGGATCGGGAAAAAAGAAAAAAAAGGCGATCAAAACGGATCGTGTATCACAGAATAATTTTTAAAATGTAAGAAACAAGATTAGGTTTATCCGTGGAAAGTAAAGCCTACGCAAACGACCACGGTAACCTTGTGCAGGGAGGGAATAAAGACATGAGTGCAAAGTGTTCTCTCTCTCTCTCTCTCTCTCTCTCTCTCTCTCTCTCTCTCTTCTCTCTCTCTCTCTTTCTCCCTCTTTTCAATTTACAGGATCATGCTCAAAGTGGTTTCGTGACTCGCAACGCACTCTTAACTAATTTGCTAATCCGGTCTCTGTACACCTGGCGTGCCGTGAACGACGCGTTCACCTTCCAGTAACCGGGACCCTGCTTTTGTGTCTTATCTAAGTCAAGTGTACAATTAGTGGTCTGTGTAGCTGACTATATGGAATTGTGAACAACCTACACTACCCTTATCCACTCTCCTATAGAATACTCTATGTATGTACGATCTAGACGACCCGATGCGTTTGCTCCACGCCCACATTGGCACACTCGAGTAGTCCAGTCGGTACCTGTCAGACATTTGGAAATGTCTGAGCAGGTCTTTGAGGTATTAGCATCCCCTCCTGTTACTATCTCTGCCCACGTAGTATAGATGTATGTCTAGGGTAGCGTTCCAATCTCCCACTAAATAGATTGATAGATAGCCGGATAGATAGATAAATAGATAGATAGATAGATAGATAGATAGATAGATAGATAGATAGATAGATAGATAGATAGATAGATGGATAGATAGATAGCCGGATAGATAAATAGATAGCCGGATATATATATATATACATATATATATATATATATATAATATATATATATATATATATATATATATATATATATATATATATACTTTGATACTTTGATACTTTGATAGGTTTCGGCCATTATTGGCCCAGGCCATGTCTAACTTAATAGCACCACCTATATAAAGTTAATCCAAATATGAAAACACAACAACGCGAGGACGTGGAACAAATATAGTATTATTGGACGCTCAGGAAAGAAGGAAAGAAGGAGCGTTTAACGTGTCGAGCGGAGTTCTTCGTCGGAAACATAGGAGAAGGAAAGATCCATAGAAGGGAAGACAGAGGAAAAAAATCGCCAACGGCACACATGCGGTCATATAGATAGATAGATAGATAGATAGATAGATAGATAGATAGATAGATAGATAGATAGATAGATAGATAGATAGATAGATAGATAGATAGATAAATAGATAGATAGATAGATAGATAGATAAATAGATAGATAGATACTGAATCTTTCTTAGTAATCCATCTTCTCGTTGGTTCCGCCAATCCATGATCCAGTACATTCAGAACGCGGTTATACTTTCCTTTTTAGTCATTGCTTATCGCGGGCTACACTAATCACAGTCTCCCCATTGATTCCAACAGAATGGCGTGATAGGAGAGAACTGTTAGTGTTATTTTGCAACAGAAACCGCGAGCAAAAAATAATTCTTCAGTGAATATTGTCCAAAAACAGTGACGACGCAATATTAATACCCACCGCCACCACGTATTATGAGGTAAAATAACGATAAACAACATCTGCAATATATTATGAACTCTGAAATCTGATATCTTCAGCCACCAGTTGAGTGAATAGGTGTAGATGTCATGAAGCAACCTACGTACAGAAACAATGAACTGTTTCAACTACTGCTATTGCAGTTACCGCATCAGCCTTCGTGCCAATATTTCATTTAGTTTATACATTGTCTCGCTTCTTCATTAGTGCAAGCTGCGAACTGTCTGTTGCTGCCGCTATGGTTCATTTCTTTCAGTCTAGATCTCACATCAATATCAAAATACTTCAAATCTTCACCAGTTATCTTGCGTGAATGAATATTTGAAAACTGGATGCGTAATTAGCTACAAAGGGAAATTAATGTCGGATATAAGTTCTCAAATTGTTTGAAATGTATGAATATATGTTTCCATTTCCTAATGGTGTGTTTTCTTGTGTGTCTCTCTACGAATTTCTTGTTCCTTTCTCTCTTCCTCTCTCCCCTCATTTCCTTTGTGTATATATGTGTTTGTGTGCGAGTATACGTGCGTTCTTGTGTGTTTGTGTGTCTGCGTACATAAGTATTTGTATAGCCATATGTATAATCATATCCACTTGAAAAGTATATATGTACATCTTGTCATCCGTCCCAAATTCACTGAAACATTGTCAGTCAATTATATGTCAAGAGTAAATTGCACATTCCATGAATCAAACAAAACATTGTTTAGATTATTACAATAACACATTTTCGCTCCTCCGTTCCTCTCTATTTGGAAATGCATATTTTTTTTAATTTTAAATTTTGGAATGAAGTCGACTTTTCAACATTTCTTCTTACTATGGACATTTAGTGATAATATTTTTGTGAGTAATACAATGAGACGGGGGTGGGAGTATTTTGTCGTTGTTCATCGGAGAGGGTCCGAGAATGCGGTTAGGGTTAGGGTTGATATCATTCTTGGACGAAAGAAAATGCAAGTTAACTATGGACGGGGGAGGGGCGAAATTCCAATGTGCAAACCTTCTCAGAAAAGAGGATTAGTCATATTGATCTGAGAGGATTTAGTGATAGATAGAGAGAGAGAGAGAAGGAGAGCGCGCGAGAGAGTGAGAGAGAGCGAGAGAGTGAGAGAGCGAGAGAGAGAGAGAGAGAGAGAGAGACTCAGATGTGTGATGAGAGTTGAAATGCGTGAAGACTTTGTAGGTTTAGGTGCGTTTAGTGCAAGCCCAGCCAGGTACGAGGAGCAGACACCAATAAAGTAGATATATAAAGCACAGGGTGACTCTGAAACTGACAAACAGCATTTGTATTGTTGTGGCTATGAGGTTAGCAGAAAACGATATCATCAGGAATGTGCTTTATGGTGGCTTTGAAGGGTTTTAGTTGCCTACTTACAAACCTACAAATTGTGAGTTTGGGTATTGTAAATTTATTCCTATATGAATATGGTTGTCATGTATGTGTGTGTATTTGTGCGTGTGTCGATGAATGTGAGCTCTACCCAGAAGCAGCCCCAATTTAGAAGAATATAATCTATTGGAAGCTCATTGTCAACAGTTTAATGAAATTTGAAGGACACATAAATCGTATAATAGGGGGAGTTATAACAGCCTGATGAAAGTTATATATGAAAGCATATTTTCAAATTAAGAGCTTATAAATGCGGTGAATATTGTGGGATGGAAGGACACGGTAGAGGTCCAAAAATCGAAGACTTAGATCAATGGCTTGCAAAAGAGTGGGCTATTTTAAAGGAACCAAAGTTGCTGAAATGTACACAGTGGCAACAAATACTGCTAGGTAGGCATTTCATCTGATATTTCCTCAATTACACCAAACTACCGCCCTCAATCTATACTATTTTGTCATTCCAGAAAGGATCAAAAGTGAAGATGATCTGGGCCAGATTTGAAAAAAGAACGCAAATTAAAGACCTTATAAAACCAAGTGTCGTTACAAAAGAAGTCTGCCAGATAGGAGTTACTTTCTCATAGATTACAAGCTCCACCTCAATGTTCTCACGGTGATTACATTTCACTCTGCGTTAAATATCCTCTGAAATCTAGTGTCCATATCCTTGCGTAGATTTACCAGCATTTGTTCAATTGTTTCTCTCTTAATGATGTTGAAAATACCAACAGTGAAGAGGTTGCTTCAGTCATAAATATCTTTCTATTAATCACGAAATTAATATTTGATGCTTTACTTACAAATTCTGCGTTTTCCCATTCGTGCTGCTTCACTGTCGATAAGTACACTTACAAAGTTATTCCATTTTATCTCCATATAATTGAAGAGAAAAGGTTTACTTTATAGAAAACAACTTTATACTACAGGAGTGATTATTACTTGCAAAAGGTTACTCCTTTTGCCCCTGAAAGGCAAAAATCAATCTCGGTGGCCGTTGAACTCCGGACCTAAAATCGGACGAAATGCTGCTAAACATCTTGTCCGACATGCTAATGATGCTGCCATCCGACCACCTTCACCACTGCGCCTAATAGAATCTCGTTTGTAATGTTTATTGATTCAACCAACCGAATCAGAAATTTATTATTTCTTCGAATTCTTTCAGTAGGATATTCAATTTGGTTACTCTTACTTCCTGTTGTTCTTTTAACACTATCGTTTAACTGACGACGATTCCTTCCTTCATGCACAGCCAGTTTTTCTATGAATAATTTTAAGGAATCTACTTGCCGTTAGCAACGCAAGATCCCCTAATGGTGTTGGATGTTTGCAATTTTTTTATAAATTATGAAGTTTCATATGACTCACTTAAAGAGTTTCCTAAAACAAAATAAATGAGATAGGTATTACGTATGTCCGTTTGAATATAGCATTCAACTTTCCGTACACTAAATAGTCCTTTCGAGTTTATTATATTGCAGGCTACTGGTCAGATCAAAGAGCAAAACTATATCTATATTGCAAAATAGATTCCTCCAGTTTCACCCACTTTTCGACGTATGTTATTCCATTCTTGTTCTTCATTAAATACTATTATAATGTTGTGCTGTGTCGTTTTATTCCCTCTCAACATTAACAACCATTCACCCAGGGGAACATATGTTTAATTATATAAATTAAAGGAATAATCAAAATTATGAAAGTAATTATCAAAATGGTACAGTTCTATATTTAAAAGATGAGGAATTATGTACATTATTTACACTTGACGGATATTTGTCTTCACCTTGTTCGTTGTTAACACAACGTTTTGGCTGATATACCCTCCAGCTTTCATCAGGTGCCTTGGGGAAATTTCGAACTTAGGTTCTCATTCCTAAGGTATTTTTCGATATTATTATTATTATTATTATTATTATTATTATTATTCAGGTCACTGTCTGAAATCGAACTCGGAGTTTTGAGGTTGATAGCCCGCGCTCTTAACCACTACGACATATGCCCGTGGACATATGGCATAGTGCTATTCTTTTCTACTCTACTCACAAGGCACGAAATTTTGTGGGAGGGGACTAGTCGATTAGATTAACCCCAGTACGCAACTGGTACTTAATTTATCGACCCCGAAAGGATGAAAGGCAAAGTCAACCTTGACGGAATTTGAACTCAGAACGTAAAAACAGACGAAATGCGTCTAAGCATTTCGCCCCACGTGCTAACGATTCTGCCAGCTCGTTGCCCTAATGTTTTTAAATATTAAAACAACAATTAACATATTATCCTTTGCGTGATCGGTTGAATAAAGCCGGATGACCGAACCCAAACGAATTTCCCAATAAGTTTGACTCTACTCCCACCACTGAGTCTCTCTATTACTCTATGTTCCATTAAGGTTGTGAAGCATGCTTTAAAGCTATAACTTTAATATAACATTTATTTTCAACGAAAATATATTTATATAGGTCCTTATGGTGTAGGATAATTTTAAAATTGAAGCTTTTAAAACATTTCTTCTGATATTTTATCAATTAACTTCATTTGGTGTAAAGTTACTGTAGAAGATGGAATATAGTGCATAATTATTTGTTTATTTTAAATTATTTCCTCTAAATAAAAGTGTAGAATTATACTCACACACTCTCTACACACAATGTATTTCGCGATCGAGCATTCAAACTCGTGTCTCTAAAACTCATTGCATTCATAGTATTTCTATAAACACTTCATTCTCATAAGTCAGTGTTTCTCCGAAAATGGTAAACCCACTGACATGTAATCCCAAAATTCTAAAATTGTTTATCAGAAAACAGTTATTACATGCAGCGTGGAAGGTGTTTTTAAGCCATTTAAGAAACGCACAAAACCGTTAGATTCACTTCAACATTTAAATTTAATTTGTCAAAATATTTTCGTCGCTTTGAGACCGCGACCTGTTCACTGACAAAGTTTCGTGCTGCATTATTGCATGTTCTTTCGAAAAAGTAGAAGCATAGATGAACACTTTGTTACTAAGGTAATGAAACATTAGAAATTCTTATGACTTAACTTTAATTTGCCGTGGTGGAATATTTATCAAAGCGATGCATTATACAATATTGTTTGTTTTGATGCCCGTTCATGACATGAATGCTAACTATCTAAAACGATTTTGTCAAAAATCCTTAAATATTTCTATTGTATTGATATCCAGAAGCCATAAATTAATGGTTCGGCAAAGTTTCATTTCACTGAGTTATTGACGGATTTGTTAATCGGTTGGTCTTGCACTACAGGAGAGAAATTAGTGCTTTCGTGCGAATCCACAAATATGAGTGCCACTATCGATTCAATACCACCACTGGAAAGAGGAAAAAGCAAGTCGTAGAAGTCTGTAGTTGAATTGGATGTGATTATCAGATATTTGCGTTGTGTGTTCAAAACTTCATGATATCAACTTTACATGTGAAACTTCTGTGGCTAGTAACAGCACTAGTATTTGAGTAGTACGTAACAGCACTGGTCAAATACTGCGGTCATTTCTTCCCTCAAAGCAAAAAAAAGACTGTATTACAATCCAAAAGATGGTTTGAGGAAGGAATTATAGTTATAAGCTATCCTCTAGCCCACTTAGAGATGAGGTCGGAGGAACTAGTTGATAGGAAGTGGACGGACTGATTGGCTCGAAACGGTGAAAATAACAAAGAAACAGTGCTATTCACTTTGGAAGAAACAGACGCATGGCAGTAAATATTATTGTATGAATATGTTAGGGTGCTTGGATGCATGCATGCATGAATTATTATCAATATTGCTATCTAATTTTTAAGCGCCATGTTAGTAGATTTGAAGGAAGATAATTAACCGATTACACCGATTTTTCGTCTGTGCTTGGGACAATATTGTATCGACTCCTCGGAGAGGACATGTAAAAGTGATGCCAGTGGGAATTGAACTCACAACGTAAAGTAGCCGAAGAAATACTACAAGATATTTGTCCGACGAGGTATGTATTGTGCAAGCTTTGATACTATCAATACTATAATATTCTAGCGGTAATAGTTTTAAATCGTTGGGCTGTGGATATTCTACAATGTAGGCAGCCTCTGCAAAATTCATATATGTATATAAATATATATTTATATCTGAACAAAAAATTTTCACTGCTACACAATAAAGCACAAGTATTATTTGAGCGCAGGGCAACACGTGAAATAGAGCAATACTTTCTGGTGTGTGCATTACTGTAAGATAAATTATTGTAATATGTTTTTGGTGGAAAATGCTACATGATGAAATTTCATTCTAGATAGATCAATTTCTGTTCACACAACATTACGGGGAGGATCAAATGAAAAGCAAATGTTTTCTTGGCTGCTTATATCTGAATGCATAAATTTAATATTAACACACACACACACACACACACACACATATATATATATATATATATATATATTGGTAAAACGGTAAGATAACAAAAGAAAGAAAGAGACCTCAATATTATGTAAATAGAGGAAATTTATCTATACAATAATATGTTACGTTACTCGATAGTCAAGATAAAACTCTGTGTTTCAGATGCCGAAGTGGAAATCCACAACACCATCTCTTCGGTTATCTGGCTATTTGAAAACGCTATGAAAAAATACCGTTATATAAAGGGAAATTACTGTGTTATAACTCTGCTTGCCTGCGTACTTATACATCGCTCGCATTTTTCGTCATAAAAATTATATAAAAATACATACAAAATATATAAAAATATATAAAAATATAAAATCTTCTTGGGACATAACATATTTGTTTTCTTTAGGGGACCAAAAATGTAACAGAAATTTAGTCACATGTGGGCATGATCCGAAAAGTTCTGTCCTTGTGTTTAGACATGTTGTAGGGTCTAAGCTGCTTTTCCAGATAAACCATCTCTCCATGTCGCATAGACCGCACCTTCCGCTGCCGTTGGTATCGGGCTTACATCTGGCCAAAATCTTCCAATGTATGTTATAATCGACACCTTTATCTCTTAAAGACCAAATATGATTACATAATTGTGTCGCTTTTCTTTTGTTCCAGTGCCTAAAGCTCAAAGTGTGGTTATTGAACCTGGCCTTGAAATTACCCTCTGTAAGGCCCACGTATTTCTTCGTCGAAACGGTGTCTTTAGCGGTTATAGAGTTTACGGTAGCTTCATATATGATGTTCTTGGACATGCAAGCTCCATTTAGCGGGCACAATTCTTTATTCCAAATAGCCAGATAACCGAAGAGATGGTGTTGTGGATTTCCACTTCAGCATCTGAAACTCAGAGTTTTATCTTGACTATCGAGTAATGTAACATATTATTGTATATATATATATATATATATATATATATAATATATATATATATATATATATATGTGTATATATATATATATATAATATATATATATATATATGTATATATTTATATATATATCTATCTATGTATGTATATATATATACACACACACATACATACATACATACATATATATATATATTAAGGAGAGTGAGATAACAAATCCAAGGCTGTGTGGAGTTTCAGGACATTTATAAGGAAATTTATATATGAATGTGTATGTGCGTTTGCTTGTATTAGTGTGGAAGCGCGCGTGCGTGTGTGTGCATGTTTATATGTAATTTTCTTATATAAACAAACGTATACATTCAATTTATCACACTCCTCGTATAATTGTGAAGTATGAAAATACGGAATACGGTAGAGAAACGCTAGACTAAATGTATGCAACAAACGTGACACTAAAGTATACGGTGCAGATGCACTAAAACCATGAATGATAATATATCTTAGTAAACCATTATAGTCATCCAAGCAAAGCTATCATTATAAAATCTTCGTAGAAAATCTAACAATTCGCAAATTTCATCTCATTTCATTTCATCTAATGTTTATCAAATATCTCTCTATATATGTTGTCGATTGATCGGCCTTTACCATTGAACCATGAGGTAACTTGCTGCAAGCGAGAGCAGTATCCAACGGGCTGAGCGAAACGAGCGTGCTAACTTACTAACAAAGTGGCAAGAATAAATATATGATATTCATACGAGGTGGTATCAACTAGGTCCCGGACCAGTAACTGTTTAATAAAAAATAGCTTAGTTAACTACATTTTAACATCAACTCTCTCGAGTCACTTTCCGCAGCAAAACACCGGTCTCAGCGCTCCTGCCACATTTGGAATCCAGCCTGGAAGTCGTTGTTTTTGCATGTGAGTCAAGGACCTTCTGCAATTTCGCTCTTCATTTCGACCGACAACGTTATCAAAACAGCGAAATATGAGCTGCATTTTCATCTTGGTGAAGAGATGGAAGTCTGCAAGTGATAAAACTTGTAAATATGGTGGATGCAGAAACGATGCTTTGTTGTTTTTTGCGAGAAACCGGCGAGGAGAACTCGGTGACTCGGTGTATTGTCGACGTGAAGAATCCAATTCTTTGCGCCCACCAAATCTGGTCATTTTCGACAAATGTCCTCCGTCAAACGTTTGAAAACGTTAGGGCTCTCGATTGATGGCCTGACCCTAGAGAGCGAATTCTCGATGCACAATATCATGGATATCGCAAAAAGAAAACGATGAGCATGCTCTTGATTGTATTGCGGCTATGTCGTGCCTTCTTTTGTCGTGATGATGAAGGCCGCTTCCATTGTGACAGCTGCTGCTCCGTCTGATTTTCATAGCCGTAGAACCAACTGTCGTTACCAGCGATGGTCTTCGACATGAAGAATGGGTCATCAGTGACACTTTGACGTAGATCTTGACAGATTTCGATGTGATATTCTCTATGCTTAGTGGTCAGCAGGCAGGGAACAAAAACTAGGCAGGGATAGGCTGCGTGTTCAGTTAGGATTTCTTGCATGGACTCATACGACTGGCCAACAACATTAGCAATGTCAATGATTGTCCTCCGACGATCGTCATGCACAAGCTGATGAACATTCTCCCCATTTCCGGGGCTGACATTCGTTGCACTTCCTCCAGCTCGCTCTTCCAATTTTGAAGCGGCCGTATGATTCGAAACATTGCGTACGACTCATTGCTTCGTCGCAGTAAGCTTGCCGAAGCATGCTCAATATCTCTGAAGCAAAACTCCTAAGTTTAATGCCAAATTTTACATTGGTTCTTTGTTCGAACATCCTGTCCGTAACAAAATCACAGACTATAGCATACACGTAAATCTTTTAAATCTTTTGAATCTTTTACTTGTTTCAGTCATTTGACTGTGGCCATGCTGGAGCACCGCCTTTAGTCGAGCTAATCGACTCCGGGACTTATTCTTTGTAAGCCTAGTACTTATTCTATCGGTCTCTTTTGCCGAACCGCTAAGTTACGGGGACGTAAACACACCAGCATCGGTTGTCAAGCGATGTTGGGGGGGACAAGCACAGATACTCAAACATACACACACACACACATACACACATATATATATACATATATACGACGGGCTTTCAGTTTCCGTCTACCAAATCCACTCACAAGGCTTTGGTCGGCCCGAGGCTACAGTAGAAGACACTTGCCCAAGGTTCCACGCAGTGGGACTGAACCCAGAACTATGTGGTTCGTAAGCAAGCTACTTACCAAATAGGAATGATTAGTGGGATAATGACAAAGGACATCGTCTGCATAATGCAGAAACAATTTTTAATAACAATAATTGATTAATTAATGATGATTATAATAATTATCTCCGCGATTCAACCTGGTTCAAAATATATTAGAGAAATGACAATTTCTATACTTACAATTAATTTAAGGTAATAAAAAGATGGAACTTACTTTGATGTTTACCTGTGGATACTTCAAGTCCTCTTAATATAATCATGACTACCATGATAGTGTATATTGCGCGTGCACATGCGCTAATTCTTGTGAAAAGCAGCAGATGAGTCACAGACTTAATTATAAGGATTTTAATTAAATATGCAGTATAATGAATTTGCTGTGAAGCACTATCATGACAACTTTGGCATATTTTGTTTATTATTTGCTCTGAATGAACTTTTTGTCCATCTCTTATTTAAGAATGTTAAATAGAAGTTATAATGCCACGTTACGTCACTCAGGGCTTAGTCACAAAACTCTCATACCAGTCGGTCATTTTAATGTCTTTAGGAGTGGTTAGACTAAATGTAGCTACCAAAGGTTTAAGGAGATCACAATATGGCCACAGCTGTCACCGTAATACTAATGCTCAGATGTAATCCCGTCTGTAATTCATATTTCAGGAAAATTATCCGCAAGGATTATCTCGCCTGTCATTTTTTGACAAGAACGGAGAATTCAAATAAGGTTCGCTGCCAACGCTGTAAAATATCATTCAGATAAATTTTCCTAGTTTTTGACATCAAGTATACTAGCACCCACTTTACTCTTAATTTTTGATACAACAAATGTCCATCAGAATTTTATCTAAAACATTCCATCAACAATTACAACTTACTTCCTATTTACAATTATTCACGTATTTGTGCACCCAGAGACACAAATCTAAATATTTCCTACTTTAATTTCACGGTGTATTTACAATTACAGTAAAACCAAGTTACCTCTGATTACACTAGGCAACAAATTTCAACTCCTTGTTTGGTTACCGACACTTAAACTACTGACTCCTACCCAATTTCTGATGCTATTTTCAGATCTGATATCTACATTTCTCTACTACGTCCAGATTTATTGTAACCTTAAACCCCTGTTTTCTATTATTTCTCACCTGTTTTTTATTACGAAAGACGTCTAAACTACTTTTCCGTCCCATGTTTTATGTTAAGCCTACTTTAATAATTATGTTTTTCATCGCAGTTGTTCAGTGATACAGCTTTACGGTTAGCTTTACTAGAGTCAGTACACAGTCTCTATTTTTCTTGATCATAGCGAAAGCCAATCCTTTCCACCAAGCCACTTATATCGTGGCAGAAACAAACGTTTTTCTCCTGTAAGTAAAATGATGAAAATTATAAATGGGGATGGCGGAAATGGGAAAACTTTGGCGTTTAGCTGGAGAAAATTCCATTCCACTCAGTCATGTAACTCCTCTTGACTTAACAGATGTAGGGAACTAGTGGCATTTGGAATGTATACGCCTTCATTCCCTAATTCTATATCACTACGAGAATGTTGAGATGAACTGCTGTCTATTGTAGTTGCTGTTGGAACTGGTATTGGATTTGTTTCCTCATGAGGTGTTGGTTTTATTGCTGATTCGTAGTTTAGATAAAAGATTTTTGATTTATTTTCCTTTGCGAAACCAGCAATATTTCTCAAACAGAAATAACCATTCAAGTGATTTCTCGGCTCACACCAAACCATGGTGACTGAGAACGACATAGGTTTTTCTTTCAAAGCCATTAACACTGCATTGCACTGCGCACAGGAAGTATGTGGTGCCCAGCCGCTCTCTTGCTCTCCTAACTTACAGTCAAAATAATACTTGAAGGCAAGTTTAGTCTTTGTTATGTTCCTCTGTTGTGGCATAAGTGTATATTGTCCACAGATATAGCAGAAATTGCATGAGTGATTTTCACAAGCTCGTCTATTAGATTGCATTTTAATTACCATACAATGTCTGAAAAAAATAATTTAGAAAATAATAATTAGGATGTACAAAATAAAAGGATATACATTGTAGTATCAAAACAAATGCTATAAAAACCCACAGGTCACCACAGCCTGTTACTTGCTTACAAGCAGAGAGTTTCAACAATCGCTCTACTGTTACGTAGCGACTGACAGTTAGACCGTTGCTATGCTCTTGACTCAGTGTTGCCGACTCGGGATAAATTTCATTGGTCAAAATCGCTAGAATTTGTATATAGTTGGCAAACAAAAATTGCTTTAACCCTGAAAAGTAAGTCTTATATTCACGTGATCACGTGACTGACCAGTCCATCAGATGCAGTTACACATCGCTGGTCACAATGCCATCGCATTGTTTTAGCCTTCGAATGATGCAACCCCGCTGGCTAAGTGAGCAGGCCAACAGAAGAAAGAGTGGGAGAAAGAGTGGTGAAAGAGTACAGCAGGGATCACCACCCACTACCGGGGGCTTGTGGAGCTTCTAGGTGTTTTCGCTCAATAAACACTCACAATGCCCGGTCTGAGAATCGAAACCGCGATCCTACGACCGCGAGTCCGCTGCCCTAACCACTGGGCCGTTGCGCCTCCAAGTCTTATATTACTAGCATTAAACCGATTAAAACCAAGATCTGGACGTTGTAGGATATTTTACGAAGCGATTTGAATTTTACACAAAGTCTAGAAGTGATAGAAAATATTTAAGTTTAGGTTTGAAATCATCATTCCAAATTTAGCTAGGATACCATATTTGGTTTTCTGTAACAAAATCTTTATTGCCTAGTGTTATAAAACGCCTGACAGAACGAAAGCGGTTAGAACCTCACTGATCATGTTCTCTCATTCACGCTGATTTCTTTACGTATGTCAATGCATACATTTGCAGACAGCAATATTTATATATACATATATATATATATATATGCATAGCAATGCATATGCTTGTGTATAACAATATGTGCTCCGTACTACATCATATATACAAGGGTATATATATATATATATATATATATATATATATATATATATATAATATACACACACACATATATATACATGTATATACATATACATATATATATATATAAATACGTATGAAGGTATATCCATGTATGACAATATATAGCCTCGCGTATACACATATATATATATATGTTTGTGTATAATATATTTTTATATTTCTCTGTAATTCTTGTCTTTCCTACGCATGTAGCCTCTACAATACTCTCTCCCCCCTCTCTCTCTCTCTCTCTCTCTCTCTCTCATCGTTTTATCCAATTTTGTTTCCTTTAAACCTCATGGCGCTTGTCAATCCATCAGAAACTTTATTTTTACTCGTAACCTTTTCTTCTTAATCTCTATTATATCTCAATTACATTTCCTTTATTACTGATATCTCTCTGCATTTTTAATGTTTCATTTCCTCCATTTCTCTTTTTGTGTATTTCGCTTCCTCTAGTGAGATACACACACATAGACGCAAGCACGCCCGCCCGCGTGCACACACACCCGTACAGAAATACAAAGACGCACATATGCATATATACATACATACATACATACATACATACATACATACATACATACATACATACATTCATACATACATTCATACATACATATATACATACATACGTACATACATGTTATTCCTAATTCTCTCTCTATTTTCTCAGTCTCACATTACACGTATAAAATCATCAAACTGAATATTTGAAAAGGCAGAAAAAGTATAGACAAACAAGGAATAAAACCCAGAGAACTGATGAAGGATTCTCGTTGAAATTCTTCTGTTTCGTTAGGAAGTGAATCATTTCTCCAGACCCGGCTTTGTAGTCAATCACGATAAAGGAATATTACCAAGATTTCATTAACAGAGGAAATATTGGATGCAAGAAATAATACGGATGCTATCTTCCTGATGAGGTAAACGCAGGAGACCACTTGGCTAGAAATAAACCTCTGCATTTGGGTTTTGCTGACATGGAGATTGATTTTAAGAGGGTGCCCCACTCCCTTATCTAGTGCGGAATCTAGGGATATATAAGAGGTTGGTGAGAATTGTATAAAACAGGCACAGAGAAGCTGTTAGTAAGGTGAATGTCGCCATTAAGAATAGCAAGGAATTTAGTGTACAAGCAGGTGTCCACCTGGGATCGATTTTTAACCCCTTTCTCCAAGCTGTAACAGAGGAATTTAAGAAAGCTTCCCTTAGGCATTCCTCTGTGCTGATGATCTTTTTCTTATTGCTGAACCACTACCAGAACCAGGGAAGTTCATGAAAATGATTATTTGAAAGGGCAGAACAAATTATAGACAAACAAGGTAAAAAAAAAAAAACAAAGAACTGTTGAATGATTCTCGTTGAAGCAAAATCTGGAATCAAAGGGCCAGAGATTTAATTTAACAAAGATCAAAGTCCTAATAAGGTGGAAAACAGACAAATCACAGCTCCCTTCAGGTATATGGCCATACTCGAAATGCAGAAAAGGTGTCGGTA
Source organism: Octopus sinensis (assembly GCF_006345805.1). Lineage (NCBI taxonomy): Eukaryota > Metazoa > Mollusca > Cephalopoda > Octopoda > Octopodidae > Octopus > Octopus sinensis. Next base: position 52,868,264 of record NC_042999.1, on the reverse strand, counting down.
GGAACTCCGTACGGTGTACTAAGGATAAGCTTTCAATACATAAACATTGCAGAGGTTTCACTGGAAGATCAACAGAGAAAATAAACTTTCAAATACTCATGTGAAACCTCAGAAGCGGCAGACAGGTTCTTGAGTAGAAAGGTTACTTAATTGACCAAGTTCGCAGTTGTGGAAGTTTTTCTAGAATAGCTGCTAGAATAAGAACGGGTTGGGCGAAGTTCAGAGGGCTGCTGCTTCCGTTAGTAACAAAGGACTTCGTTCTATCAGAATGAAAGGCAGGTTATGAAAGAGCTATGCTACATGACAGTGAGACATGGGCTGTGAATACTGAGGACATGCGAACGCTTGAGAGAAACACTGACGTTATCCATCCGCAGCATGGATAATGCCAGTGTGCATATATACAACAGCGTGTATGCCTGTTACTTGGATTATGGATTAAAATCTAGTCATGTGAACTTTTCTTTTAAGAAGGTAAAAATGCAATATAACATGTTAAGATTTGTTAAAGTGGTGCCAGTTAATATTACTGCACGCGACTACTGTATGTCTTTCGATTTTATTCAATGGTTAAGATTGTTCTCTACTTGCAATTAAGTGAAAGGTAATAGATAATATCTCCCAGTTTTAAAAAAGTTACTTGTATATATAAAATAGAGCTTTGAAAGATGTTCTATACTAACTGCGCCCTTTCAGTAAAACATATGGAACTCTTCGCGCTGTTCCAAGAATCGCTTATTTCAGAAAGAATTACAATTACAAAAGAAACTACGTAAATCTTTGTTCTCTATAAACATTCATTCATTTGACAGTTTTGAAAATCAGCGTAAAATTAATTCTAGTAGAGCTGGTTTAAACGGAAGCTTTTATTTAATAATACGAAAGTGTTTAATGAATATATATATGTAAAAAAAAAACATAATTATCCATTTTGTTAAGTATTGTGTAGAAGGATGACACATCCCAAGGCATTCGCAGAGCATCCTTCATCAATGGAATAGATTTTATTATCATCGATTTCAACTATTGTATTGCAATTCTTAGTAATTGTAGCGCATCTTAGCAATTTGAATAGAAATGTGTAAAGACGGATAATGTCGAATACAGTAAATCCATATATCAGTACCTTATCGATAGTCATGAAACAGCTAAAACCCTCTATAGAATTATTTTACAGGCATAGGTATGTAAACTTTTAAATTGCATTGTATACGGTGATTACAAACTCTTTACGGAGTAGTTTTACGTCGAATTTGCAGCAATCATGCCCTTGGTTTTGAAGCTGGCAAATTATGCGGATAAAGATTTTGACAAAAACCAAAATCTATATCATGGAATTTTGGATGAACAGCCAGTTCAGGCAAATGAGCAAATTGTCTCCTAATGGCAGGAAGGTTGGAAAGTTGTACAAGTTGAGAATTCTTAGGGATTCAGGCTTTAATATATATGAGTGATGTTCTGATGAAAAGGCGAATAGATGCCTGAAGTTACCATGAAATAGATACAATGGAATTTCTAACCTTTGATGACATTAACATTGAAATCTTACATAGACGAATATGATCTGTGGTTACCGATGGCGAGAATGGTGTTCCCTCTTTAACTGAATTCCATCTAAAAATGTCCTTCTCTTTCTTTCTTAGCATTTGTGAAATGATTGATGTCATGGTTATCCTATCAAAGACATGCTTCGTAAATATTTACCCGGCTAAGAAAAATAATTTTTCTAGTTATTTTCCATGCAAAAATAAAAGAGGTACCATTATATTTACATGGAAAATCACATACTCAAAAATTTAGGTAAAAATGATGGTAGCAACCATGTATGCCGCGACTCGCATCAGACTCTGAACTAGAAAATTATAAATCATGACTTATTAATTTTAGTGAGTCACTTATCATATTCGTATCTCGGAGTCATTTTATTTGCACTCAGCCACCATCTGATAGACTTAGTTTCATATCAAAATGAATTTATTCAATATGTGTGTTTACATGTGTGTCCTTTTGTGCGTATGTATGTATATGTAAATACATGACTTCATTTGTGTTTGTGTGGGGTGGGGTGGTGGGGGGTTGTACATACATTCTGCAATAATTTCTAATAAGAAAACTGTACTCAATAAATAGTTTCTGCAACTTTACAACACTCAGATGATTTTATTTCATTTATGTTTCCGAACCAATTTTTACTTTTTAATGAAGAAGAAAGACAAAGCAGTTCAATGTTGATTGATTGCATATTTCATTTGATGAGAAAAAAAAAGAAAGAAAGCCAGTAATTTTTCCCATTGTATTTCAACGGTCAAACACCAAGTATTGTTGACAAATGTAAACAATACACTTACAACACTTGATTCAATACATTACAATTATCATCAGCATAACCATTAAATATGAATACATCATTGATCAAAAATGTATAATCTTCTTTTCTGTTTCTTTCTCCACTTTTATCAACGTTATTCTTTCTCCTTTATCTGCCATTTTCTAAGTAAACCGTTTTACAAATTCTCTTTAAAAACGACTTACCAAACAACAATTCGTTTTTCATTCTAAATATTAATTCATCTTCAACAATTTTTGTTTTTATCTTTTAAACTCGTCCATTACAAATATTCATAAATCGCTTTACTTTGCATACACATCTTCTATAAACGCTGCTTTCACCAATCCCATTTTTTTCTTTACTCTCTCCAATTGGTGTTCCTTTAGTTCATGTACTTGATTTATTTTCCATTTCGTCTCTTATTCCTTATTTTTATTCGTCATCCATTTAAGTCTCGATAGTAACCACTTTATCAGTGCTGAATCATTCGACGTCACCGCCCGCCTACAAATAATAATAAAACAATCAAAGAACGCAACCCATATCATTGTATGTATATACATATGCATATGTATTTGATTGTATATATGCATTTAGGCATATACGTACGTACTTACGTATGTATGTATGTATGTATGTATGTATGTATGTATGTATGTATGTATGTATGTATGTATGTATGTATGTATGTGCGTGTGTGTGTGTAATAATTTGTGACAAACTAATAAATAAACAAATAGTCATAAACCGAAATTATATCTATCATTAAATGAATGCATAAATCAATATATACACAACAACAACAACAACAACAACAACAATAATAATAATAATAATCTCTCTATATATATGTATTTAATATATTTTGTCTCTGTCTGTTCCCAGTGCATTCTCAAACAGCTCAACAAGATCAAATCAAATTTTACTTGATAATACTATGAGACGCGTTGAATGTGAACAATTTTTTGGTACGAACGTACACACCCATTCATACAAACATACATACATACATACATACCTAAACACACATATTTCTCTCTCTCTTTACTCTTTTACTTGTTTCAATCATTTGACTGCGGCAATGCTGGGGCACCGCCTTTAATCGAGCAAATCGACCCCGGGACTTATTCTTTGTAAGCCCAGTACTTATTCTACCGGTCTCTTTTGCCAAACCGCTAAGTGACGGGGACGTAAACACACCAGCATCGGTTGTCAAGCAATGCTAGGGGGACAAACACAGAAACACAAACACACACAGGCATATATATATATATATATATATACGACAGGCTTCTTTCAGTTTCCGTCTACCAAATCCACTCACAAGGCATTGGTCGGCCCGGGGCTATAGCAGAAGACACTTGCCCAAGATGCCACGCAGTGGGACTGAACCCGGAACCATGTGGTTGGTTGGCAAGCTACTTACCACACAGCCACTCCTTCGCCTATCATGAACTGACTCTTATTTTCTCCGATGCAGCACGACGTTTTGTCAGTTTTATTGCGGTTTCAAATCGACGAAAATATTTTGACATAAATGCAATTTATATGTTGAAATGAAACTAACGCTTTTTGTGTGTTCTTGAATGGCTAACAAACTCCTTGTACACTGTAATCTTTCTATTGTCAGCAGGACATTTTATACCATGACGACGACGATACCACATTTTGTATATGACTGTGTACCTGGCTGTGTATGTACGTAAGTGTATGACTGTGTACATGTATCATAGCGTATGTGTCTTTCCGCGTTAGATACTTTATTAAACATACACATCTACATCTTCATATACATATGTAACAGTATGTTAGTAAACACATCTACATGTACACTTACACATATCTGAAGACTGACGATGACGACGTCGTATTTCGGATATGACTCGGTATTTGTCTGGGAGTGTATGTGTGTGTGCATGAGAATGTATATGTTTCACAGTCTGTTGGTCTTTCCGTGTTAATTATATTTCTGAACACACATGTATGTGTGGGTTGGTCTGTGTGGCTATCTTTGTATATGCATATGAGTTTATGTCAGGAACATTTTATACCACAACGACGGCGATGGCCTCACATTGCATATGAGTATATATCTGTCGGTGTGTGTATGAGTGTGTATGTATTTGTGAGTGTGTGTGTTTCCGCGTTACGTACGTTATGATATACACACACAGAGAAGCACACAGATACACACACACACACACACATATATATATATATATATATACATATGTGACGACTGACAAGCTAACTGAATGTATGTATGTGAGTTGTAGAGGTGAAACTCTTGAAAAAATCAATGAGGTGGCATGGTCAAAGGTATATATAAAAAACACATTTACTGTTCCATTACCAGTGAATAATTATCGCAGTATTTGCAATGTTGGAAGGTATTTACAATTACAAATTTACCTTTACATTAAGAAATTTATCCTATATGTATATATTTCTTTGTCTTCCCGTAACAATAATTGTGGCATCTACTGTTAAATTAGCAGTTCTATACATGTGCTTCTATTTCTATTTCTTTCAGTTGCTTATATTTCGTTAATTTTTCACTATATATATAAAAAAAAAACACTGACATACTATATACATACCACGCGGTAAGCCATTATGTCTTATTTTTTCAAGTAATTCAGTACTACATATTCTCATATGACTGCATAAGCTCATTTTATGTTTCTTATTCTACAGCCTCACCAGAAATCCAGAGTCAACCCTTCGCTTTCTGCAACATTTCAACAGTTCGCTTCCTCGATGCTATTTTCTATCGTACCTATTTACGTACAATATCTCCATTACACCTCCATTTATTTGACTGTCAACCATACGATGGTTCATGTTACACTCAGCGCTGACCTCCTCAAAGGCGAGTATATCCACTAACAGCTTTTCGGTGGGTTCAAAAATTACATACCTCCCACTCCTAATTTTCCATGATAGGTTAGGGCATGGAATCTTCCTAGCGGATGTATTACATGTCAGTTGGATTAGACCTTCATTTACTCCCCAAATGTTTTGTCGTCAATGTTGCAATTTCCCGTCTCACATATTTCAACATAACTGTAACATATATATACAAACTATACCACTTTAATCCAGAGTAATGCTGGGTATTTCTGTTAGTAATAATAGTAGTAGTAGTAGTAATAATAATAATAATAATAATAATAATAATAATAATAATAATAATAATAATGAGGAGGAGGAGGAGGAGGGGGATAAAGAAATATTCTTCTTTTGAATTATCTTCCTCTGTCTTTTACATTTGATTTAGAAAGAAAATTATTGATCTTTATCCTCTTTTCTTAACCTTACCTGAGGATTTTATCCTCTTAACCTTACATGTAATTATATTCAAAAAGACATTGTCATCCGCTGATTTTTTTCGTCATTTATTGCTGTTGTAATAATTTATCGGCATTTGATCCGTGATCAACCAGACTAATGTTCAAAACTTTTCCAGATATTACCGTGCCATCTTCATGTCAAGTAATATATATTTGTGAAAGTGGAAATCTATTATAATTTTAAAATACGCTTACAGGGATATTGAGCTAACACTACAAGGTTCAAAGTCAGGTTCGATTCTGTCAGCTTTGTTTCTGTTGTTATATTGTACTGTCTATGACTAAGGATGCCTTAAGCAATCCTAAAATTTTGGATGGCATTCTGTGAAAGACGCTAAAGTTCATGGAAAACTGTTTTCCTATGATGGTTTGCTCATATTATGTAGCTTATTACTCTTTCTTCTGGCAGTGGCATATCGACTGGGAGAGAGATAACCTGCATAGAATATATAACAGTTACTGTCGGGAATTTTGTAAATATTATATTTTAAAATTACGGAGATGTACTTGCATAGCAAGTGATTTGATCTGGGATCGTGTGCTGAAACGAAAACATTTGCAGCGTGGAAGGTGTTTGTAAGCCATTTAAGAAACACACAAAACCGTTCGATTCACTTCATCATTTAAGTTTAATTTGTTAAAATATTTTCATCGCTTTAAGACTGCGACCTGTTCTCTGACAAAAATATTTTTACAAATTAAACTTAAATGTTGAAGTGAATCGAGCGGCTTTTGTCTGTTTCTTAAATGGCTTACAAACACCTTCCACGCTGTAATTGTTTATATTTTAAAATTTTCTTTGTGAATAATGTGTTCATTTGCAACATGGTAACAGAAATGGTGATGTATAATTTTGTAAATACTCATTTCTTATCAAAAGATGTGACGCTATTCAATGTAAAAAATAGACCAATAGAACGCGTTATTAGTAACTTGTATGCGTTTAAGTGCGTAAACAGATTCCTTCCTTCAAAATCCATCATCTTCATATGAAATGAATTTAATTTTGGACAAAACATTTTCTGTCATGTGCATCGTAAAGTCACGCAAACAAGATAACTCATGGCTTTTTCGTGGGATTTTTTTCTCTTCAACAAGTAATATTAGTTACGTTAAATTGTCTTTACAATGATATTAATGTTACTGGTGCGTGTGCTGTCTTCGAGAATTCGTTAGACGGCTTCTTTTTTAATTGGTTATTGAAATTGCTGTGGCAAGCTGCTTTATGAAGAGCGATTTTAAACAAAATACAAAGTCGACGCTGCTTTCTTCAGAAACATGAACTAGCGAATAAAACTTCTTTGTCAAATTATATGTGGTAGCTAAAGGAAAATTAACGGAAAACTGTCCGTTATGTGATGCACGAAATGCCATATAGAATCGACGAAATACTTAAATATCGCCACGAAACATTCGACAGTTGCCAGGACATTTATTAATCGCCACTAAAAATGTTTTAAGCCCTTGGTGACAATAGTGACAGTAAAAGGAATAAAGAATCCAGATGACTACATTCAAATGGGATCCGCTGACCTTTTCAGCCAACTTCAGAGAGGTGGACGTACTACGTTGTGTGTAGGGTATACGGACCTTTGATCGCTGATTCGGTCCTATGCTCACTGCTAATGAAGAGAGGAAAGGAATTGACACAGAGATAAATTATCTAAATGAGCTTCGGTGGCACAATAGCTGAAGAGCTTTTGTAATATTTATCTGATGAACATTGTGGTAGAAAGAATGTTAAACAGTAGAAACATATTACGTTCTCGTTATGTATTTTATGTCGATTCAAACTACTCTCTGTGTGTATATGTGAGTGTGTGTGTGTATGTGTGTGCTTGTGTGTCTCTGTATGTGTATGTGTGTATGTGTGTGTAAGTGTGTATGTATGTGTGTGTTTCTGTGAGCGTGTGTATGTGTCAGTGTGTGTGTGTATGTGTGTATGTGTGTGAATGCCTGTCCATGTGTCTCTGTGTGTATTTGTGTGTGTATGTGGTTGTGCATGTGTGGGTGTGTATGTGTGTGTGTGTGCCTGTGATCAGTTTTCTTTAGTTCTTTTACTGACTTTAGTTTTCCCCAGTCAAAGTATTTAAAGGCTAAATTCGATAACATCGACTCCGACAATTTGATTAGTGTATATGTTGGCGACCGTTTAACGCGGAATGTATGTAGATGTATCTGTGTGAGTGTGTTTCTACGCGTGTTTGAGTGTGTCTATAAGTATGATTTTTCTGCATTTATTGAGAAATCTATTTTTATTTGGGAATTACAGCCCACAGAGCCAAACTGGATCTCATTTTACAACGCGTTTCCTTCTTCCATGATTTCACACACACACACACACACACACACACACACACACACACACACACACATTTATACATGTATATGAGTAAGCAATGAATTAGGATCCGATTCACATGCAAAGCGATTTCGTGCCGAGAAACATTTCTGTCTAACTGTAATCATCAGTGCGTTAATTTTTGTATACACCAATACAATATATATATATATATATATATATGTGTGTGTGTGTGTGTGTGTGTGTGTGTGTGTGTAAGGGTGTATGTATGTGTGCATATGTGTATGTATTTATATGCGAAACATCTATATATGTATATATGCACACATATATACATACTCACAGACACATGCACACACACACGCACACACACAAACACATACACACACACAGACACACACACACATATGAACATTTATTAAGGGAATATCAATGTTCATTTCTTTTAATCCACATATAAATTTAAACTATCAATTTAATGTAACTAGAAGTGGAATGCTGCCTAGGTCTGTTCCTATGGTTCGTATCTATTTCCTGATTAATATATCTGATTACTATTGTTCAACAAATAGCTCCTTGACGTGTTTCGATCGACAAAGTTCGATCACATTCGATTGGATCACTATTCATCTGGCTCGGCACGCCGTGTCGTCTGTCTGTCAGAAATATAAATAGATTGTATTTCATGATTTACAGAAACAGAAATGTATAAATACATAAATATTTATGGCGCAATTTGCGAGGGAAAGTTTACTCAACTGTGCGCATATAAAACGAACAGGCACATATATACATATATTGTTGTCCAATAATTTTTCATCAATCACTCTTATTATTACGTAATAGAGATGGCTCATTATCATTCTTTTGCTTCTTCTTCTTCTTCTTCTTATTATTATTATTATTATTGTTATTATTATTATTATTATTATTATTATTATTATTACTATTATTATTATTATTATTATTATTATTATTATTATTATTATTATTATTATTATTCAGGAGTTTTATTTTTCATAGCGTGCTTTCACTTCACTACCGAGCACAGCTCTGTGTGCCTTGGGTATGTGCTGTGATTTGTTGTGATGCTCTGATGGTTATTGAATGGAAAGTGTTCTGCGTAGGATGTGTGCAGTGCCTAGTAGTGTAATTTTCTGTATGTTATATGTGTTTGTAATTCCTGGTGTTTTTGTTATATATTTGTCTGAATATTTTTTTATCATGCCTAATGCACCTACTATGATAGGAATTGTTTCTGTTTTTAGATTCCACATTCTGGTTACCTCTATTTCCAGGTCTTTGTATTTTGAAAGTTTCTCCATTTCTTTTAGAGATACGTTGTCATCTGCCGGTATTGATACATCAATTAGAAAGCATTTTTTTTCTTCATGATCTCTGACAACTATATCTGGTCTGTTGGCCTTAATTTCTCTATCTGTGTGTATCGGCATATCCCAAAGTATGGTTGCTTTTTCGTTTTCTGTGACCTTTTCTGGTGTGTGCCTATACCATCTTTTTTCTGTTGTTATTCTATAATGTTGGCATAGCTTCCAGTGTATGTAGGTTCCAACTCTGTCATGTCTGTGAATATATTCCTTCTTAGCCAGGACTGGGCAGCCAGAGATAATATGATTTATTGTTTCTTGTCCATCTCCATATATTCTGCAGTTACTTGTTATATTTCTTTTCATTACATGTTTTTGGTAATTTCTGGTAGGGAGGCTTTGGTCTTGTGCTGCAATTAAAAATCCCTCTGTCTCTGCTTTGAGTCCTGAGCTTCTCAACCATTGCTGGGATTTTTCTTTGTCTATTTCTTTTGCATTTAGTTTAGTCCAGTATTTACCGTGAAGGGGTTTTTCT